>NW_016107414.1:4698862-4724773 GCF_001604975.1 Cebus imitator
TCCAGGCTAGAGTGCAGTGGAGTGATCTCAGCTTACTGCACCCTCTACCTCCGGGTTCAAGCAATTCTCATGCCTCTGCCTCCTAAGTAGCTGGGATTACAGGCACATGCCACCACACCTGGCTAATTTTTGTATTTTTTGCAGAGACAGGGTTTCACCATTTTGGCCAGGTTGGACTCGAACTCCTGGCCTCAAGTGATCCATCCACCTCTGCCTCTCAGAATGCTGGGATTACAGGCATGAGTGACCACACCCAGCCAACAGTTTTGAGGAGTACTTTTCAGGTAGTTTAAGGACTATCCCTCCGTTGGGATTTGTCTGATGTTTTCTCATGATTAGACTGGGGTTATGGGTTATTGGGAGGAAGACCACAGAGGTAAAGTACCATTCTTGTCGTGTCATATCAAGAGTGCATACTATTAGCATTATTTATCACTTGATGTTAACCTTGATCACCTGGCTGAGTAGTGTTTGTGAAGTTTCTCCACTGTAGTTACTCTTGTTTTCCTCTTTCACACACATTTACGCTTTGGAAGGAAGTCACTATGCAGAGCCCACATGAAGGAGTGGGGAGTTATCCTCCACCTTCTTGAGGTGAACTATACGCATAAGTTATTTAGACTTTTCTGCGTGGGAGAGCCATCTCTTCTCCATTTTAAATCCAAACATTTATTTTTATTAGTATGACTCATAAATATTGATCTCACATTTTGGGTCATAGTCCCATATTACTTTATTTTGTTGCTCAAATTGTTCCACCTTTGGCTACTGGGTGCTCCTTCAGTTGGCTCCTGTGCTCGTTTGACCTCTACCCATCAATGTGAGTTGGGGTGTGTGTGTGTGTATGTGTGTGTGTGTAACACTTCCTTCCTTTCTGGCCCTACATGATGTTCCAGGCTCATCTCATTTTGTGCATCTCCTGTTTGTCCTAAAATCGTCTTTCCTTTGTGAGATAATATAGCAAACGTCCGCCTCTGGCTAGTCACCTTGTTGGCCCTTGCTGTAAAGAGGGAGGATCCCTGTAGTCCAGGAGTTCTAAACCAGCCTGGGCTGCATGCTGAAACCCCCACCTCCCAACACAAAAAATTAAAAACATTAGCTAGGCTTGGTGGCACACACCTCTAGTCCCAGTTACTCAGGAGGCTGAGGTGAAAGAATTGTTTTATTCCGTAGTTCAAGGCTGCAATGAGCCATGATTGTGCCACTGCACTTCAGCCTGGACCACAGAGCAAGACCGTGTCTTGAAAAAAAAAAAAGCCATGTTTGCTCCTTCTGCTTCTTCGGAAACCTCCAACTCAGTGACTGAGCAGAGCCCTCCAGAAGAATGCTTTGAAGATGATAAGCAGGAGAGAGAATAGGTTGCCACATCTCTTGCCTGATTACCACATTTTAAGAAAAGATAAGTTCAATGATTCTAGCCCTGGCCTTTTCCTGTACATAAGACAATGACAGGATGAAGAATTGTACTTCCATAATCTATAACCAGATGCACTCTTGCACCCAAACTTTGATGAGATTTTTGCCTGAATGTAACTTCTAAATGACTATTACTTAACATTGACCTGTAATTCTGTTTCAATTAAATGTTTTGAACCTTTGACATCTTTGGCAGGCTTCCCCACCATCAAAATCCTAAATTAAGTGGGTTTTTTGGTTTTTTCCTTTGGCTTCACATTAACTTTGAGACTTTCTAAAAACTCTCTCTCACTGCATAGATGTTAAATGATTAGACTTACTTGGTAAATTATAACGAAAACACTATCAAATCATAAATGATACTAGATCTTCCAGTTACATTCATGGGTATGTTATTGATATAAATGTTCTAAAATTATATACATTCAAAAAATTCCAAAGTGTTATCTGTCAAATAATTTTGATTGTAATGTTAAATGTTTTCCAAAGTTATATTTGTACAGATGTCATTAATGTGAGCATTCTAAAGAGTATATAAAATTTATAAAAGTCTGATGGTACTGATGGACCATGGTCTATCATCATTCTGGTTGCTATCTTAAAATGCTGTAAGTAATAAAAATAACTAAATTTTCTTCAACTGAGAACTTTCATCAGTTTTTAGCCATGGCTATTATATGTTTTCATCATTCATAGTTGTTGTTTTGAATTCTTCTCTAAGTATTCTGTGTTTTTTTTGGGTTTTTTTTTTGTTTTTTTTTTTNTTCTGTCACCCAGGCTGGAGTGCAATGGTGAGATCTCAGCTCACTGCAATCTTCACCTCCCTAGTTCAAACAATTCTAATGCATCATCCTTCCAAGTAGCTGGGATTACAGGCGTGCACCATCACGCCTGGCTAACTTTTTTTTTTTTTTAAATAGAGACAGGATTTCACCAGGCTGGTTTCAAACTCCTGGCCTCAAGTGATCTGCCCACTTTGGCCTCCTAAAGTGCTGGGATTACAGGCATGAGCCACTTTGACTGGCCTTAACAAGTACTCTTGAACACAGATATCTAGTAACTTTAAGATCAATGGACTAAATAAAAAATTCCAGAACTCTACTGAGAGCATTTATGAAGACTGCCAAACATCAAGCAGAACAAGAATTCCATGGAACTGAACTGATGGAGAACTAAAGCAATTTTCATGGGACTGAAAGGATGGAAGACTAACATGATTTTTATGACTTCTGTTTGAAACACTGATGATTCTATTTATATTTTGTTTTCCAAAGTGCAAATGGTTCTTTTGAGCTATTTTTATCTTACAACAATTGGATAAAGTATACTTTCATGAACAAAATTAAAACAGTTACCTTTCTCTCTACCTAAATTCTCCAAAACTGGACAACTATTCTTCCGTGGCTAGGGCCAAAGTACTGGTTGCCCACTGACAAGAGATGAATCATTATTCAGGAGAATGGCATGCAGCCTCGTACGGAGACCTACCCCATGCTGCCAGCAATCTGGCCTGCCTGCAATAAGAAGGTTCTTTCCCCCTGCCAAGAGAGGTGACTTCCTGGGAATGAGCCTGATAACATCTGACAATATGAATGATTGCACCTCTGTAATCTACAACCAGATGGACTATTGATGAGATTTTGCTGTAATGTGACTTCTGAATACAAGCAGAGAACCCCTATCACCTGTACATGAGCTGTGGGCTGAAACACTGCTTTGGAGCAGTCTAACAGAAACGCTCTGAAAGACCCCTTTGGGGTTGGACTCCTCTGTAAGACTCTGAAAAACACTAACTTTAATTGTCTAAAAGTTTGGTTTCTATTTTCTTTAGTGGCCACTTTCAAGGAGCCCCAGTTTTTCTTATTGGAGGATGGTATTTTTAGAATCCAAGATCTATGCATTAAGTGTGCACATTACAAATAAGTTAACAAAGCCAGCTTTATATTCATAAGGAATAAGAATCAGCAGCCATGTAGTCAGACAGAGAGGGCCAGTGGCAGAAGAAGGGTCCCTGTTAGGAAGGCACGTGGGAGACGACACTGTCCCTAGGAGAAGGGTGTGGCTAGGGCTAGGTCACAGGAGACTTGCAGAACAAAGAGTCCACTTAGCCCGGTTCTGACCCCATCTCAGGGTTCCTCCTGAATGGCCAATGGAATGGGGGTGGGGAGGAGGCCAGGTCTCTCCTCTCCCTCCCTCTCTATCCCAGGGTCACTCAGAGCACAGGGGAAGGGGCAGGAGTGGAAGGTCCCTGGGGGGCCTGGCTGCCCTAGTTTTTGCCGTGTTCTGGTGTACCAGGCTGGACCTTGCGCAATGCCTTTGGGGTGATGTTCAAATCTGTGTCTGCTGGCCACTCTCTTTAGCTGCCTGGCAGCACTGCAAACCCAGTTGTGGAAAGTCCCACCACAAGGACCTTAACAGGCGGAGGCCCTCCCCATGCAGAGGCCAGGTTACCGCGCTCATTCTCCGGATATCCCCCAACGGTGGGGCCTCAACACAGGCCTGTACTGCTCACTATGCATGTGCAGTCAGGTCAGGTTGGGGCTGGTAGCGGGGCTCGGGGAGGTGGAAGCTGACTTTTGCCCAGCCCTGGCCCATGCCAGGGTGTGATAGGTACACTTGGTGACCCAATATTGGCTCAAGTGTAGGGTTGCTAGATTTAGCAAACAAAAATAAAAGACATACTTGTGCTAAATGGGGCATACTTATACTAAAAAAGAAATCAATTCATGTGTATTTGAAATTAAAATTTAACCAGGCATCTTGTGTTTTCTCTGGCAGCCTCACCCAAGAGAACTGTCTGAGGACTGTCTCAAGCCAGAGCAAAGTCAGAGTTGGGGCTGTGCCCATCAGAGTGTCCTTCCTTAAGTCAGGTATCAAGTCGTCTCTTACCCAGTCATTTTGCCTGAAATCCTGATAATATTTAACACAAACTTCCCCAGCTGATAAGAGACAATATAGAAGTGTCAGTATTTGTTTTGCTGTGAGGTGGGGTTGGGAACACTGTGTCATTTACCCTCAGTCTCAAGCACAGCAGCAGGGCTCAATGTCAGGGTGAGGTGCAAGGGGCTGAGGAGCATGCACCACGAGTGTGGAAATCCAAATAGGACAACTGGAAAGAGAATCAACTCATCTACTGAGCCAACCCGGATGGGAGAACTGGGAAAGATGAGACAGTAGCCAAGTGTTATGGGACAATGGGGAGATGGAAAAGCTGACGACATAGGCCAACATGCGGCGGGATGTGCACCCTTTCCTACTGTGTGCTAATAAGGATAAGATGACCTCTCTCCTAACCCTGCATAAATGACATAAGTTACAGCCGATAATTTTCCCCGATTAATCATGCCTTTCTCAATGAGGGCAAAATATTGAGCCGGGTGCGGTGGCTCACCCCTGTAATTCCAGCACTTTGGGAGGCTGAGGCAGGTGGATCACTTGAAGCCAGGAGTTTGAGACCAGGCCAACATGTTGAAACTCTGACTCTACTAAAAATACAAAAAATTGGCTGGGCGTGGCGGCAGGTGCCTGTAATCCCGGTTATTCGGGAGGCTGAGATAGGAGAATCAATTGAACGTGGGAGGCGAAGGTTGCATCGAGACAAAATCATGCCACTACACTCCGGCCTGGGCTACAGAGCGAGACTCAGACTAAAAAAAAAAAGTCAAGATATTCAAGCAGGTGTAGCAAATATGGCATTTACCAGTTCTCAGTGGATAACTGTGCTTTCTCCCACTGGATATGGACACTGCCTCAGACTCCTGCTCAGCACCCTACACTGACCTTGCTAACAAGACAAAACCCTTATTCCATCTCTGCCTCACAGCTGCTTATTTCATCCCCATCCACTGCCCTGATCCCTGGACGATGCTATCGGAGACCCTGAGTCAAATGGCCCTATAAATTTATGAGGACTTTATTATCTTTGTTTTCTTTCTGTAGCCAGCCGAGTGAGCTTGATGCTATTTTGCAAAATTTCAAGTCATTGTTCAATCCCTAATTCCCTGCGTGGAAGATAGCACAGGCTGAGACAGGCAGCCTGTGTTGGAGGCCAGGGGAGTGATTGTGGAAATGTTCTTACTGGCAGCCTGAGTCTAGATGCTGGAAGATGAGTATCAGTGAATATCAGGCTTGGGTTTGCGACTCCAACTTTATCAAAAGTGGGAGGAAAAATTATCATTCTCCTATCAATCACAATGTAACATGTTCATCTGAGTAAAATCCAACTTTGAAATGTTACATATTTTCATTCCTATAGACTCAATGTAAATAGTTTCTGCTTTGAATTATTTGATTTACTTGAAAACTGCAGTGTACCCATCATTTGCTCTGGAAGCTTTATGTCAGGCTTTGACCCAAACCAGTAAAGTTCTGGAGAAAATAATGAAATGAATGTTGGTGGCTTAATTACCATGTTAAGCACTTCGCCTGAGGCAGAAAAGGTCTTCAATAAATGGTAGCAATGTTCATTCTCCTTCATTAATTTCTGACAAAAAAAATTTCAAAATGTACCTCTAAGCTAAAGGAATCCAAAGAAATAGCAGTCACACATGTACTCGGGACTTCTGTAGAAAGCTTTAATAACAAGACGTGATAATTATTGTCTAATATTTCTGAACCTTGTCACGATTGGCATTTTGGGCCACATAATCTTTGGTGTGGGGGCTGTCCTGTATACCGTAGGAGATTTAGCAACATCGCTGGTGTCTGTCCACTAGATGGGTAGCACCATCTTCTCAATTGTGATAACCAAAAATCTCTGCAGACATTGCCAAATGTCCCCTGGAGGGAAGGGAGGTGCAAAATTGTCCCCAGTTGAGAACCACTGATCATTGTCAAATCACCTGTGTTAAGGCTAACAGAAAGAAATAACATCTTTGTTCAGCCACAACTGTCTTATAAAGAAGGGAGTATGTTATGCAATAGGACACTTCATTCCCCTTGGATCCAATGTAGCCAAAATAATGTTGAGATAAAAGAACAAGGTTGGAGGACACAATTATCAATTTCAAAACTTACTAAAAAGCTACAGTCATCAAGACAGTGTGGTACTGGGATAAGGACAGACATGGATCATTGGAACAGAATTGATCCATTCTAGAAACAAATCTTCACATTTATAATCAATTGATTTTCAACAAGGGTGTCAAAACAATTCAATGAGGAAAATAATAGTCTTTTCAGCAAATGGTAGTGGAGCAGTGCATATCCACATGCAAAAGAATGAAGTTGGACCTCTATCTTATACCATATACAAAAATTAACTGAAAATGGATCAAAAACCTAAATGTCGAGCTAAAAAATTATAAAGCTATTAGAAGAAAACATAGGCATAAATCTTCATGACCTTGGATTATATATGACACATGTTAGTGTCATGTGACAAAAGAAAAAAATGAATTAGACTTACTTAAAAGGTACACTATTTGTATCTCAAAGAACATAATCAAGAAAGTAAAAAGACAACACACAGACTGGGAGGAAATTTTCACAAATCATATATTTGATAAAGGTCTTGTACCTAGACTATATAAAGAACTCATACAACTCAATGATAAAAAGATAAATAACCTAATTTTAAAATGAACAAAGAATAGACATTTCTCCAAAGAAGATACACAAATGGCCAATAAACACATAAAAAGATACTCAACATCATTAGCCATCGAGGAACTGCCAATCAAAACATATATGTTAACCTGATTGATGGCAAAGGTGACACCTGCAGTATGGTGGGGCGGGGGAAAAGATGAACTTTTGGAGGGCAATTGAATAGTCAAATGGACAAAATAAATTGTGACTCCTACTTCACATATATATCATTCATAAAAATTCCAGATGGATTGTAGGTCTAAATGTGAAAGGTTTAAAAATAAATCTTTTAGAATAAAATTTGGGGTAGGCAAATGTTTCTTACAATGACATTTAAAAAAACATTATAAAGAAAAGGAAGAAAAATTGGATTACATTAAGATCAAGAACTTCTGTTCATCAAAAGACATCATTTAAAGTGTGAAAGATAAGCATAAACTGGGAGAAGATGTTTACAATACAGGGCTTGTGATGATGGGGATGCACCATTCAGGTCTCCCTTTAAGAAAGGAAACCCTATGGAGCTGTGAGGAGTGTGATGAACTCATAACCTCCTGCTGTTGGCACCTTCAGGTTCACATCACCTTTTAAGCCAAGATCATGCTCTTCTTGGAGGCCATTCTCAGCCAATAATTCAGAAAGGCAAAGGTAACCAACCATGCTCTTTACAGAGACCAGATTTGTGAGCAAGAAGTCTCCACATGATTCTTGCCCTGGCATTCAAGTCGCCCCCAGCCATCTGAGTTTCCTAACTGAGAACCCAGGCAAGGTGGAGCAAAGCGAATTATGCCTTCCATGCTCCATTCAAGTTCCTCACACACACAGCTCATGGATATAGTGAAATGAGTGTTGCTTGACACCATTACATTTTGGGACACTTTGTCACACAGTAATGGGTAGCTGGAACAATACCCAACAGAAGCATATGCAAATTCATCAAAAGACAAACCTGAAAATATTCATAGCAGCACTATTTGTACTAACCCCAAGCTGGTAACTAACACAAAACACCCATCAAACAGTGGGATGGATAAATAATTTGTGTTAATATTAACACAATGGAATATTGGATCTGTGACAGTTAAACTCCCTAAGGCATACCCCAGGCAGTAAATCAGCATCAGCAGGAAACAGTGTAAATGTTATGCAGCTCCAAGAAGCATAATTTTTATGCCCACTCAGATGTGACCATGGCAGGGTCAAGGGATAGGGAGGGGCCTCAAAAAGGCAAAGTGATAGTCACAAAGGACAATTGACTAGGATGTTCCTCCCAGATGAAAGAACCTGGGGCTGCCAAATGGACTAACCATGCAGCTTACCCCACTGCTAGGGCTGGAAACCTCCGCTCCTCCTCCCCAGCTGAACTTGGTGATCACCATGGACCAGTGATGACTACATGCTTCTCATTTTCCCCTTTGCTGAACAAGAGGTATAACTGTGTTAACCTATTCAGTCATTGTTTATTAGAATGGACTGTCTTTTATTTTGCCAGAACATAAAGAGCTACATATAGACCTGATGGGAAGACCTTTGTGTCACCCAAAGATACTGAGCTTTGACCTAGATATAGTAACTGGATGGGAATTTCAAGATTTCTCTTCTGGAGGTTGAGCATGTTCCAAATGTGGGAATGGAGTGTAAAATGGATGTCTGATAACCAAAATGTAGACTGTGGTAGAGATTGCTAGTTGCCTATTCCAATAGCACTTGTCCACCTCTTCCAGACGTCAGAACCACAAATTTCTTTGGAATGGTAATTGTCTTAGTCCATATTTGTTGCTATAAAGAAGAATCTGAGGCTGGTCAATTTATTAAGAAAAGAGGTTTATTTGGCTCATGGTTTTGCAGGCTGTACAAGAAGCATAGTGCCAATACCTGCTTCCGGTGAGGGCTTCAGGCTGCTTCCGTTCATGGTGGAAGTTGAAGCAAAGCTGGCCTGTGCAGAGATCAGATGGCAAGCGAGATATGGGAAATGTGCCAGGTTCTTTCAACAACCAGCTTTTGCAGGAATTAATAGAGCCAGAACTCACTCATTACCACCAGGATGACACCAAGCTATTCATACAGGATCTGTCCCCATGACCCAAACATCTTCCATTAGGCCCCACCTCCAACACTGGGGACCAAGTCTTAACAGTGAGGTTTGGAGGATCAAATATCCGAACTAGTAGCAATGCAACCTACTAAAGTGCTATCATTTCTAGCCTCCCTTTTAGGTAGGTGTGACCATGTGACTGTATTCTGGCATTGAAGTATAAGCAAAAGTGTGATAGACTTCTGGGAAGTCTTTTTAGAGAAAAAGGGGGCAAGTCCTCCTTCTCTTTCACATCCTACTGACTGGGACACAGGTGTAAGGTCTGGAGCTCCAAAAGCCAACTTAGACCCTGAGAAAGGACACCATTATAGGGCAATGGAGCAGTGAGATAGAAGACCCTTAACAGCCCAGGATTGTCCAACATCTGACTACTTGTATGCAAGAGAGAAATAATCTTCTCTTACAAATCACTACTATTTTGAGTTTTCTGTCACAAGTGTTTAACTTAGTTCTAAATGGCATAGACATAAATTGTCAGATTCAGAAAGCCCAACAAATTCAATGCAATAAAAATAAACGAAAGGCCAAATGTGGTGGCTCACACCTGTAATCCCAGCACTTTGGGAGGCCAAGATGGGTGGATCACTTGAGGCCAGGAGTTCAAAACCAGCCTGGTGAAACCTCATCTCTACTAAAAATACAAAAAATTAGCTGGGTGTTGTGGCACACATCTGTAATCTCAGCTACTCAGGAAGCTGAGGCACGAAAATCGCTTGAACCTGGGAGGGGAGGCGGAGGTTGCAATGAGTCAAGATTGTGCCACTGCACTCTAGCCTGGGTGACAGAGCAAGACTGTCTCAAAAAAATAAAATTAAAATTAAAAAGATTAAAAAGAAATTTATACCTAAACATTCATGGCAAAATTGCAGAGCATTCAAGACAGAGATCTTAAGTGCAGGCACACAGAAAAGACAAATTACCTACCAAAGAATGACAAACTGGTAGTTGACTTATCAGCAGAAGAACAGAAGCCAATAAATAGCTTAATGATATCTTCAAAATAGTTGGAGAAAATAACTGTCAATGTAGAATTTTTATCCAGGAAAATTCTCATTCAAGAACAAGAATAAAATAAAGACATTTTCAGGCAAGACTGGTAAGTCCAACAGACTCTTACTGTAGGACTCCAAAGGGTTTATTTCAGGAAGAATAAAAATGATTCCAGAAGAACAATCTAAGGTGTAAAAATGAAAAATGAGCGAGAAAAAAATGTAGACATTTGGTGAAATCAAAACAAACACTGACTATATAAAATAATAATTTGTGTGCTTAGAAAGAACTAAAATTGTAGACAATACCATATAAATTGGATGACAGTAATTTGAGTTAAGGTTTTTATATTTTGCAGGAGGAGGGTAAAGTTAAGTTGAGTTAAGGTTTTTTTATTTTGCAGAAGGAGGCCTCTTTGCATGAGGACTCCCTCTGACCACTGTGTCTCCCCTGCATATGTGCAGGTTAAGCTGGAAGTGCTGAGGAATTAATGTCCCCAGAAGTAGCCCTCAACTAATAATGGGTGGGAATTAATGGATAAACAGTCCAGCTCTCTCTCTCTCATTTCTTGGTTTGTTCTGCACTGTCTCCTAGAGTTACCTATTGGGGTTTAGCCCTAGTTGGCACATTGGTAACCAAATGAGACATACTTTATTGGCTTCCTTCCCTTCCCTGTCTCACCTCCCAACTCCCTTATCAGTGTTCTCTCAAGCTACCTCCCAAATAAACCTTTTCATTCAAATTCTTACCTCAGGGTGTGCTTCTAAGGCAATCCAATTTAAGACATTAACTTTGGACATCTGTAATAAATGTAAGTGGACCAAAATCTCCAGTTAAAAGACAGAGATAACCAGATTGGATTTTTAAAAAACCCCAACTACATGTTGCCTATAAGACACAAACATAAGAACATTGAAAAGTTGAAAATAAAAGCATAAAAAATGATACACTGAGCAAATTTTATTGAAAGAAATCTGATGCAGCCAGACAGATAACAGATGAAATAGGCTTTAAGGTTAAAAATCATTACTAATGATAGAGTTACACATATTACTATAAAATTTATTTCACAGGAAGATTTAACAATTCCAGACTTGCAAATACCTACTAACATGCTTTCAAAAGATAGAGAGCAAAAATTAGAATAACAAGGAGAAATTGACTTATCCATCATTATAATAGAAAATTTACAGACCACGTAGATAGAAAACAAAAAAATTCATTAAAATATTAATGATTTGAATATCGCTAATAATTATTGACCTACATAGAACTTTGCACCAATTAATTTAGGAAAACATTCTTTTCAAGCACCCAAGATATGTTTTATAACAACTGACACATGCTAGTACATAAAGCAAGTCTAAATTAAGTTCAAAGAATTGGCATTTGTATAAATCACTTCCCTAATAAAAACATTAAAGTTAATAAGTAACAACAAAAACATCTATTTGAAAATTAAAACATATTGTCTAAATAACTCATGTAATAGGTCAAAGGAAAACTGTTGGTCTGAGGCTCTAAACTTTCATGAGGTAAAACAGTGGAAAATTCTCAATGTTGGGATGAAGGAAGAACCTTTAAGAAAAGAGAATCGAATGCTGAATTTGAAGCTGCATTGAATTCTTTAGCATTTTTGAGGTAAAGAAGGCCTTAGTGCTCATTTGTCAATGCTGAATGGCTATGTTTAGGTTACATGCCCACAACTGAACCAATTGCAATGGATAGAGAGATGGAGGTCCTCCATCTGGCTAGCGTGCGCTAGGTCCTACTTCTGTGAATATGGAATAGGGGTGGGGGTATTTTGACTCCCAGAAACTCCAAAACCACATGGGGTCAGAGAAGAAGTCCCTTCTGGGAGGAAAGCTAGACAAAGAAAATCACCCTTCTATAAATACAATTCTCTAAATGCCCCCACCTAGCATAGTACAATGACTATATAAACAAAAACTTAAAAACCAATTCACATCCAGTTGCCAGATCCAGTCCCAAGCCGAGAGTTTCTGGGTGATAAACGTTTTCCTTCTTCTTTAGGTTTTGAAACAAACTTCTTTGGATTTGGTAGATTATAGCTTTATAAAAAGTTTAACTGCCATCATCACCATGCCCAACATAGAGAGGCCCCTGTGATAAAGGGAAAACAAACACTGCAATAAAATCTCCCATTCGTATACTGCATGCTCTACAGGGAAGGAACTGGGACAGCCCCAGACAGGGCAATCAGTTCCTTGGTCAGTCAACACAAGTGATCCCAACTCCCTTCCTATTTCAAGGACAACCCCTGTCTAGGGTTTTCCATGGCCACTTCTGAGAAGGGTTTAGGGAAAGAATCCCCATCCGGGGGCTACTTCCTCCTCTCAGCATAATTGCAGGGTCTGGAACTTGCCCTTGGATTTGAGCAATCACAGATCACCATTAGCCAACTTTGGAGTTCTCTGGAAATATTATTTTCCCACAATCCTACTGGGAAGCTGTTCTATTTGATTTTTTGTTAACTAGTAACTAACTTCAGAAATCTATTCCTGGTCATGGTCCTTGAACTAAATTTGCCTTTGTACTTTCTGACTTTTAACAATAAGCATAGCCCCTTTGGCCTTGTGCCCAAATTGAGCGCTTTCTCTGGACTTGAAATGGGGAACAAAGCTAATCTGACCTCTACCTCCAGCCTGTGTCCCAGTGCATGATGAAACAGAGAGACTTTATTAGTTCCATTTACAGGTAGGTCCGTGGGTGGCTGCAGCCGGAGGTATAGCTAGATCTTGGGGCCCAAATGATACTGTCAGTGCTCTGTCTCTTCTTCCATCTCTCAGATCTGCTTGCCTCTGCTTGGCACCAGGCTAAATGAAGTTGTGTTCATATGATGGCCAAGAGAGCTCCTCAAATTCATACCCTTTCAAATTAGCAAGCAGCTGAGAGAACGTTATCTCCCCATAACAATCTTAGGCGATTCTCTGATTGACCCACCTTGAGTTCTGTGGCCATCCTTGTGGCCAGGTGGGTGGGGCATTTTGGGCAGCAATCAGGTACCCACCCCTGTGATGGAAGTGGGGCTGGGCACTCTGATTGGCAGCTCTGTAGGGACCATATGGAGTGGGACAATAGGTGTCACAGAAAGGTATGCTAGGCAGGTGAAGACAAGGTTCATTCCAGACAAGCAAGAGAAATGAAGGCCAAATAGTAGGATAAGATGTGGGACGCAACTCTGCCTAAGTTCCTGAACATTTATTATAAGGACCCCGATATACCCAATGACCCAATGAGTTTCCCAATGATGAAAGCCATTAGGAAAACACAATTGATCATGTAAGCCAGATGCTGGCTGAGGTCTTCAGGCCTGGGGGAGGTCCAGAGCATGTCTTGAGTTTTCTTCTGTTCCCCTGGAGGCTGAGTTTCTCCAGGCTCTTGATCCCACAAAGGCTACCTCTTTCCACACCACATGGCTCCCAGATGTGAAACTTAGCCTTTTCTTTAACTTCTACAAAAAACTCCGCTCACACAAAATAGTGAAGATGTTGACAGAAAGTCAAGGTTAGGGAGACGAAGGACACTGCCTTTGGCCCTCTGCCGCTGGCCTTCATTCCACACACTATCTTATAGGCATCCCTTCCCTTCCTCTCCTGGCTTCTCCGAATTTTCTCTCCAGCCTCTTAGAGGCCAAATTCCCCTCTTTGTCTCAGGCAGAACACACTATCTCTTACCTTGAGTTACTTGTAGAAACATCCAGTGCTTTGGGCTCCGACTCCCACCACTTACAGCTTATAGAAATGTTTTCCCAAACAAAAGCCATTTACTGCCTAAGAAACATTCTACTCCCAGCAACTAAAATAATACAATTTCCCTTTATTATGGTATTTTTCTAGGGATGAAGACAATTCCAGTGCCCTTCCATCCCCGTGATCCTGTGTAAAGGAAGCTGAGTCATATCCACCCCAATGTGCCCATCATAAAGCGTATCAGCTCAAACCCACAGCAAGGGCCCAACACCTAAGGGCAATGAAAGCAAATGGGATACTTGCAGGGAAGGTCAGAGTTCCAAGAGCACAGATGCTGATAGACTGGTTCCATCAAAAATCTAAAGAAAGAGATATATTAAATACTCTCCAGGCAATCCTCTTTCTCACAGGGTTGGCAGCAACAGTTCAAATCTGAAAGATTCACAAGGTCACAGCACACAGGCATTGCTGTTATGGATTACAACACATCCATAGAGTTTTAAAATCAACCAAACACAAGATAAGGCAAATACTATTCTAATGTCTATTTCATATTTGAGGCTCAGCTTGATTGAGTAAGGTCAAGGTCAGAGCCAATGTTTGCATCTAGTCTGTTTGATGCTGATGCCTCTAACCTTGAAATTTAGCTCTTGGTCTCATTTCTATTCGTCTGAAAGACAATAGGTGTACTGGTTAAGAGCAGAGGATCCAGGTTCAAATCCATCCTGGCTTTATTATTTAGTAGCCAAGAGGCCTCGTGTAAGTTACGCAACCACTCTGTTCTTCAGTTTCCTTAGCTGTAAAATGAGGGCGGCAATAGCGCTTATCTCACAGGGTTGCTGTACTAAGTGACCTTAGAACAGTGGCATGCAGTAGATATGCAGTGCACTATCCTTCTTCCCTAACTAGAGCTTCTTGCTGTCCAGTCTTCAGCAATAGATCTGTAGGAAGCACCCGCTAGACACTGAGTCCTGCCCCTGCCTTCAAGCTGCTCTAATAGAAGTGGGAGGGACACATGCATCAACAGCCAAGGGACAGTAACCTTATTACATGAACTGAAGCAACAGGCCTCAGAGAACAGAGCAGGAAACGACCTAGAGAAGAAGGTACACAAAACAGTGACATTGGCTCCCAATCTACGAGAGTGAGGAATCATTTTCCAGGAGAGGCGTGGTATTTACAAACATGGAGTCCTCAGGAACTGGTGATGGGGTATGGGTGCATAGAGGAGAGCAAAGGGTGTCTGCAGAGGTGATGGCGAGATTAGACATAACTATCATCTTCTGAGGGTGCTCACGTTGGTGTTTAAAATGTTCTGGCCAGCATCGCAGGGCGGGTGGTTGGTGCGATTAGGGAGACTGATTAGGTGTCTGTTGTCTAGAAAGACTTCTTTCAGATCTCATGCCTGGGCACCAGAGTCTCGTGAGAACTCAGATGGGCTGAGTGTCCCAGGCTGAGGGGAGAAGAGGGAAGGTTCCACCCTGGGCTATAAGGCACAAGCCCCAGGCAATCTGTATTCACGAGGTCTCTGCCTGCCTGTTTACTTGTGGGGGCAGGAATTCCTTGAGAGCGCCTATAGGCTAAATGAGGTCTGTGGCCTGCATATGAGGGAAAGCTCAAATCACATGTCCCTGAGCTCTGGAACAATAAGAGAGTTGGATGAAGCATGTGACACTTCTGAGTAAACAGTCCAGCCAAGAGATGGTCATCATGACGCTTATAAGGCCAGGAAGTTACCCACATTGCAGCAAGGGTGTGTGTACCCGAAGGTCACCCAATGCTAGCGAGAAGTTACCTAACAGGTGACTAGCTAATATTGGAATGTGCAGTTGCTCTGCTCCCCAGGCAGAAATGTGTTCGTGGCAACCGAGGAATATGGGCAAACAAGAATAGTCAGGTAGTTTTTAGACTCACAATGCACATTAGGGTAGTAAAATCCCAAGAAACCCTGCTGTTTGGAAATAATTGCGTGAAAAGTGGCTAAGTCAAGGGAAGAAAGACAGAAAGGAGGAGAGAAGGAGGGAGGGAGGAAAACGGGAGGGAAAGAAGGAGCTTCATCCTCAGGAGTCCCCTAAAGTGAGCAACCTCTCCTTATCGTCCTAACCACACCCACAGCCTGACCTTGGCTAGGGAGTCTCCCTGTCACCCAGGCCTGACATTCATGGCATAGCCTTTGCCACTTTCCGTGGTTGCACCTGGGTTCCTGCCACGGCCTTCCCCTTGCTGAATCTTCCATCTGGATCTGGTGTTTCCTCTCTGGTTCAGTAACCTGACCCAGCCTCCAGAATGCCCCTCCACATTGGCTGGGGTCCATACCACACCCCCGGTACCCTTACCTTCCTGTCACTCTGGTCATCTCTCTGAACATCAGTGACCAGTGATGTGCTTGCAAGGGAGCCATAGTGGCACCTATGGTCCTAGGTGGCTTCAACCTAGCAAAGCCCCTCTACAGGGCTGGCTGTGCAAATACAGCTGTTTACTGTGAGCAGCTTGTGGCTATGATGTCTTTTGCTTCTTGCCAAAGCACCAAGCACAGAGCACGGAATGAAGGAATTTGGAATGGCTGTGTGTGCCACAGAGCACTGCCATCTTTTTGCTAGAGTCTCTGCCTCATGTCTAGGGAGAGCCCACAGCTGGGGGCAGGGGTGACATGAAGCCATTTGAGGGTGGCTATGCTCTGATACTGGGGCTGGTTGGGCCCCCAGGCATGTGATGAGGAGCCAGGGAAGGGAAAGAAAGAAACATTCTGCCTGCTTCCTTGTTTCCTCGTTCTCTTCCTGCCCTTCCACAACCCTGTGGACACCACTTCTGAGTGGCCTCCCTCCTGCTCACAGGCACCTCTGAGATTTGCTGACTGACACATCACGTCTCCTCCGGCCACAGTCAAGCAACTCCAGATGTCTACAGCAGCAGTAACACTTTGGATTCCTGATGGAAAACCCCAAGATGAGCCTCTGTGAAATGCCTGCTTCATTGTGGCTTCACTTTCATGCTTTGTTATCTGACCCATTGACTTCTTACCTTGTGATGCTCCGTAAAACCCTGTGGGATGGGGAAGGGTAAAAATGACATACACCAGCTGGGCACAGTGGCTCATGCCTATAATCCTGGCACTTCGGGAGGCTGAGTGGGTGGATTGCCTGAAGTCAGGAATTTGAGACCAGCCTGACCAACATGGTGAAAACCCATCTCTACCAAAAATACAAAAATTAGCCTGGCATGGTGAGGGATGCCTGTAATTCCAGCTACTCAGGAGGCTGAGGCAGGAGAATTGCTTGAACTCAGGGGGCAGATGTTGCAGGGAGCTAAGATCACGCCACTGCACTCCTGCCTGGGCGCAAAAGCGAAACTTGGAGGAAAAAAAGTGACACACACCTCTCAGGGCATGGCTGCTTAAGGGGCTACGAGGCTCTCACTGTGAGCTCTTCCCCATTTCTCACGGCTGCCCTCAGAGGATAGAATTACCACAACTTTAAGGCTAAAGAAACAGGCTTGGAGAGGCCAGAGGTTTGCCCAATACCACCCAAACAGAGGTGCCTTTGTGTTTCTGGGTCAATGCTGTTTTTACACACTGGACTTTGTGGGGGTCAGGAGCAGTGGGACCACCTCCTGCTCTCTCCAAGCTCATGCCTTCTCATGGTGTCGCTCTTCCCTTCCCTCCCAGACAGAGCAACGCATGCTTACCACCTCGATGGTGCAAGTCTCACGAGATCTGAATTTGAGGTAAGGAAATTCAAGGCAGCCATGGTACACATTGTCCCCCGTTGCCCCCAGGGAAGGGGACTCGAGGCAGGAGCAGGCCTGTGGTGTTCTTGGTACAGGGCAAAATGGAGGAACAGGGTGATGGTGGCATGGTGCCCCAACCTCATCTTAGGGAGTTTAAGGAGTTCCTGTTCTGAAGTGTTTCCATGATCAGTGAGAGGGAGCCGTGGAGAATAAAAATGTACAAGTAAACAGTCGTTCCACTTATACACAGTTAAGGACTTGTGGGAGGGGGCAAGCTCCAGGTTTTCAACATAGTTTCTGATTGAAAGGGCCATTGTAACCCTCCTTATGGCCACCAGCTTAAATTTGAGGGCTCCCTTTGCCCTAGAATAAAGCTCTGGTTTTCAGCCTTCCTGGAGCCACCATCCTTCATCTCTTCTGTTTATTTTTTTCTCTTCTGTTTAGATTGGAGGGCCACTTCTGGCCTGCCCTTCTCCTTGCTGAGATCCTGTATACAATGACTGGCACACAGGTGTTTTCACCTGCACAAGCTTGTGACATTCTCACAGTCAGCCCACAGATTGGTTTCTTCTCTCAGTCTTAGAGATAAGGAAACTGAGGTCTCAGGTGGTCAAGTCATTTGTCCAAGGCCACCTGGCAGCAAGTGGGACCCACAGTGCCAGCCAATGTCTGACTGGCATGTGTGGACACCACATGGGTCCATCCACGGTCAGGGACTTTCCTGGCTCTACCCACGGCATCCTCATTCATCTGATTTGCTTATACTTTTCTTACAGCTACCTCACAGCCTCAACCAGGTCTTTAAAATTATTCAATTATTCATAGAGCTGGATTTACAAACCTGGGTCTCCTTTGGCAGGGGTGGCCTTCTCTGCCTCCTCTTCCTCCTCTCTGGAGATGGTTTCATAACAAACTGTAAAGGCTCTCAGAGGCTCTGTAAAAAATAATCGATTCCCTGAGACTTAGGAATTTTCTAACTGACAAAAATAATAATAATCTATTCCCTGTGCACCAGTAACTCCTGCTGTGGTGGACTGGGGTAGTTACAGAATTTTTTTTTTTTTTTTTTTTTTTGAGACGGAATCTCACTCTGTCACCCAAGCTGAAGTGCAGTGGCATGATCTTGGCTCACTGCAACCTCCACTCCCGGGTTCAAGCGACTCTCCTGTCTCAGCCTCCCGAGTAGCTGAGACTACAGGCATACATCACCACGCTCGGCTAAGTTTTGTATTTTTAATAGATACAGAGTTTCACCTTGTTAGTCACACTGATCTCGAATTCCTGACCTCAAGTGATCCACTCGCCTCGGCCTCCCAAATTGCTGGGATTACAGGCATGAGCCACTGAGCCCGGCCCTAGTTACAGATTTTGTTTGGCTTTCCATTCTTAGTCTTCTAGTAATAATGTTCTCCCTTTTTTTTTTCCTTTAGGGGATTGTCTTTTCTCTAATTCTAATCCATATGGCTCAACTGTCAGTCACGGTTTTCCCCTATCCCCTCAGAACAGAGGAGAGATGTGTGACTGGTCCAGGAACAAGTTCATGGCCCAGAGATTACAATTTCACCCTCTCCAATCAATGGCACAATGAATAGGCTACAGTGGTAGCAATGTCTGTTTTAATTTGCCCAATTATTCCCACAAGACAAATGTCTGCTCTGTAATTGCCGAGTTATACATATATACATTTTAAATGTTGATACATTTTGTGAGATTGCCCCACAGATAGGCTGGCGCAAATTCGCACCATTCCAGCAATATGCAGGGGTCTGCTTTGCATACCCTAGCAACAACTGGTGTTGTCAATCTTTAAAGTTTGCAAGTCTGATAAGTGGAGGCAGCTGTTGAAACCTGCTCTCAATTGTGGGCCTCCCTTGGGTCATGTTCCCACATGCCTGTCCCTGATGTTGCCTACCCCGGTCTTGCTTCTGAATCTCTTGCCTGCTTGAGATGTTTATCCAAGTTTATTGGTCTGCTTATAACCTGGTGTCACTGTGCTTGACTAGAAAGTGGATCTGTATCTTTTATATATATGCCTTTTCTCTTGAAACTCCTTGCAGGAGCTAAGAACAGTTTTTGAATCAAATAATTATTTGCTGGATGAATGAATGGAAAGTCCTCTGTGATTCGCCCATTTCCTATCACTGAGTGGTGCCATGTGGCTGGGTCAGTGCTAACCTGGATAGATGAATGTCCAAGAACACTAGATTTCAAGGAACCCAATATTTTAATGGTTATATTGGATGCTTCACATGATAATGCGACATGACTATCCCTTCCAGGAAATGACATTCCCTATGGGAAGTCCTTGGTTAAGAAATCCTTAGTGGTGATCTTCCATGTCTCTAGTGTGGAGTCAAAGGAACCAGTCCCTGATCTTGAGTGACTAAACATCTGTGTGAGAGGCAAAACTAACAAAAGAAGGATTTTGAGTTTAAGTGGTATGTGTATCAGATGGCATTTATGAAATGCAATCCTTTGGGAAAAATAGAACATATCGTGGGCTGGAAACGCTTGAGAATATTTTATAAAAGAGGTGATTGTTAAGAGGATTTTTATGAGGATTAGTGAGGTGTTCTGGGCTCTGCCAGTGACATTTTGGGGATCTGACATCATAACTGGTGCAGTATAAAGCAATGTTACAGGCCTCTAATTTCCATGTCCCTTAAATTAAGTTTTTAACCTTTTTAGTTGTTGGGTTTGGATACCGATGGTCCAAGAGGAAGGTCCTGATTCCTAGTGTTTTGGGGAGGAGTGTCACAACTTGCTACAAGCTCACCAGGAGGAAAGACAAATATTTCTGAGTTAGGGGAAGTGCTACAGTCGTGGGAATTGCTTGTAGGCTTCCCGAGGGTAGTAAAATTCCCAAGCTATTTCAAACCAATGTTTTCTTTCTTCTTTTCAGTGGTGTCAGGACCCCAAAAGGTCACAGTTGCTATTTAATAGAGTAGGGCACTCTGGCCCTCTAAGGGGGGAATTGGACTCAGACTTTGAAAGGTGGATAGAATTTAAATAAATTAAGGGAAAAGGAAGTTCATTCCAGGCAGGGTGAATGAAGAAGAGCATTTCCATGAGACTTAATAGTTTCTAAGGTCCCTTGACAAACATTATCTTTTTTATAATTCCAAATAACCCTGAAGGTATTATTTATTATAATTATTAGCATTTCTGTTTTCATATGGAAAAACTGATGTTCAGAGAGGTTAAAGAGCTTGCTTTTTTTTTTTTTTTTTTTTTTTGAGGCAGGGTCTCACTCTGTTGCCTAGCCTGAAGTGCAGTGGCATGATCATAGCTCACTACAGCCTTGACTTCCTGGGCCCAAGTGATCCTCCCACCTCAGCCTCCCAAGTGGTTGGGACTACAGGCACTCATCACCATACCTAGCTAATTTTTAAGATTTTTTTTTTTTTTTTTTTGGTAGAGACAGGTCTTGCTATGTTACCTAGGCTGGTCTTGAACTCAAACAATCTTCTAGCTGGCCTCAAGCAATCCTCCTGTGTTGGCCTCCCAAAGTACTGGGATTACAGGTGTGAGCCACGACACCTATCCTCTCTTGACTATTAAGAGGCAGGGCCGGCCAGGCACGGTGGCTCACGCCTGTAATCCCAGCACTTTGAGAGGCCAAGACAGGCAGATCACAAGGTCAGGAGTTCAAGATTAGCTTGGTCAACATGGTGAAACCCTGTCTCTACTAAAAATAAAAAAAAGTAGCAGGGCATGGTGGTGCATGCCTATAATCCCAGCTCTCAAGAGGTTGTGGCAGGAGAATCGCTTGAACCTGGGAGGCAGAGGTTGCAGTGAGCCAAGATCATGCCACTGTACTCTAGCCTGGACGACAGAGCGAGACTCCATCTCAAAAAAAAAAAAAAAGTAAAAAGAGGCAGAGCCTAGGCAACTATTGATTTGGGGTGGGCCGGGGGGAAGGCAGAGTCAAGCCTCAAATCCATGTCTCTGACCAGGGATGGTATCCAAAATATTTAACAACTAATATGGCATAGGTACAACACAGAGGCTGATTAGGTGCCCACAAAACCCATTTCCTCTTCTCCTTGGGTTGACAGCTGCCCATCCTCCTTGCTGTTAGAGTGATGCATGAGGCCGGCCTCAAACACTCTGGAAGACATGTGTTGCAGTTGACAGAACATAAGAGGGAAGGAGCTCAGAACCCAAATCCCCACTTAGAGGAGATCCACCCACAAAGCAGGAATACCCATTTTAGACTTTATCTGAAAAACAAGTTGCTTTTATCCTTGAGTCACAGTACGTTTTGTTATAGCAGCTAGCTTTACCATAACTCGTTCAGATCCCCACTATTAGAACTGAGGTCAGCTGGTGCGCGGGAGCAGAAGCATGGAGACCTCCTGCAGTGCCTGTACAACCCTAGGACAGCAGGTCCTGGAATAATGTCATTTAGCTCAATGTGACTTCATTGTAACACTGATGAGGAAAAAATCGATCCCCAGCTGGGCCACTGTCTAGACGGAGCCTGCAAGCTCTTCCCATGTCCACATGGGTTTTCTCTGGGTACTGCAGTTTCCTTCCACATCCCAAAGATGTGCACATTGAGTGAATTGGGGTCTCTACCTTGTCTCAGTCTGAGTGAGTGGGGGTTGTATGAGTGTGCCCTGAGATGAGCTGGCGTCCTGTCCAAGGCAGGTCCCTACCCGGTGTCCTGAGCTGTGGGATCGGCTCTGACCCACTGTCACCTTGAATGGAATATCATTATCTTGCTTGTTTTTATTAATCTTTTTTAAATGTATGTATAGCTCACATTTATCTCGATGGTTAATATTAGAAGTATTTTGGTCTCTATTTAGAAGTTTAGTGATGTTTTTACGACCAGAAGTAGACTATAGGAACTTAACTTCTGTATCAATTACCCTCTGGGAAAACTGGTTTATTTTTACATTGTTTTGCTTAGACAGTAAGTGAGGACTTACTGTAATTGTTAGAGAAAGTACATTCTCAGGCACTTCCAACACTATGTAGTCTGAGGATAGTCCTTTGAGAATGAGCTGCAGGTGCTGGCTATTACAGGGTGAAAGGAGGAAGAGGACAAAAATAGTTTTTTAAAAGGATGGAAGTCCAAGCTGAGCACCAGCACTGTCCACCAGTGGGGCATTACTGTGAAAGCCTCAAGTCGTCAGACAGGAGCTTGAGCTTAACACACCCACAGACAGAGCTCTAGCAGACCCCTGAGTTGGGGTGTTCAGGGGTGAACATGAGGGAGCCCCATAGCTCATGATCTGGTCACCCCAAGCAAGATGGCTTCCTCTGTCACTCCCAAACACACACACTGAGTGTGTTCCATCTCTGAAATTAACAACTTGCTTTCCTGTGAGCTCAATGTCCATTCAGATCCCCTCACCGCTAAGTGGCTTGTTTTAACTTCAGGAACTGTCAAGCTCTTCCCTAAACTTTCCTGCCATCCCAATCAACCAGCTAACACCACAGCATCAAGTCTAATTTTCAGGGTCTGTGACCCCAAGTTCTGGCTGCACATGAAATATACATGGAAAACAGATTAACATCTGTTGTCTGCTTACTACGTGCCAGACTTGATGCAAAGCATTTAAAATAGTTCATTAGTCACCTTCTCTCCATAGTTCCTGTGATGTTTCCAAGGCTGTTCTAAAAGGAATCTCCCTGAGCCCCTGACCACTCCTGAAGGGGAGACAAGGGGCCCCAAATGCTTGGCAACCCAGTTTTATGCCTCAATTCATATCAATCAGTAAAGCTGTATGGTTTTTACAATTTAAGCCCATCACGTTTCTTATTGGACCTATTTGTAGATGTTTAATCTTTCTGGTGTACAGTAAATGGGATTTCTTTTCTGGGATACTTTGAAACTGGCTATGGCTGGTATATTGGAAAGTGATTTTGTATGTTAATTTTTCACTTGGCACCATTCTATGCTCTCACTTTTAATTCATTTAAAAATTTGTTCTCTGATTTTCTTAGTAGATAATCATGTAGCTGATAATGATAATGTTTAAACAGCTATATTGAAGTGTAATTCATATACTCTTACGGGATCCTTGGAGTGTCATTTTTCTTGCCGGAAACCTCTGTGGCCAGTGGTGCCTTTGCCCGAGTTTTGCTCAGGCCTGCTGGGCTTATTCCGCCCACTTGGCCTGGCAGACTGCACTTGGCTCATGCTACCAGCCTGGATCCCACACCTGCCAAGGGCAAGTCAGGCATAAAGCAGCGAGGGGTGTGTGAGCAAGTATGGGGTCTGGCTACTGAGCAGTCAGACACACTGGCTGCTGCAGTGGGGTGGGCAGTCCCAGGTGCCAGCGGGCTCTCTGCTAGGCTGTAGCTGGACCAGGCACACTGCAAGCAGTTTCCACAGCTGGCACCAGGGAATGTAGGATGCCTGGAAGTTTGGAGATGCCATGAACCCCAGGGCCCCAAAGAGGAAGTTACAGTCCTGGCTTGGGGATCTCCAAGGTCTTGGCTTCCTGAAGGGCCACAGCTCTCTCTCCTCTTCACCCACAACATGGTGAGCAAGGTGCATGTCTCAGCCCTGTTTGTATTATAGCTCTTTTAGCCTCGTCATTTGATGGGTCCCAAGCTCTTGTCCTGTGACTAGGAAGAATGAGGTACACAGACAAACGGAGGGTGAGCAAGATGAAAGGGAGATTTACTGAGTGATGGAACAGCTCTGAGGAGATCTGCAGTGGTTAGCTCCTCTCCGCAGCTAAGGTGTCCTGATGAGGGTTCAGCTCCTTGCAGAGAGGAGGCCCTGGAGTGGGTAGCTCCTGTCTGCATCTGGTCATCCTGATGTCTGCTCAGCTCTGGATAAGCCTGGCGCTTTTAAGGGCCTCAGAGAGGAGGAAGCACATGCCAGCTGGTCAATGGGCAGGCCCAGAAAAGGCACCACAAGTTCTCACTGTGGTCCGTGGGAACTGGCAGCCCAGCCCCCAGCCTTCAGGCCCCCTTGGCCCAAAGGTGGAGACACTGGGGACCCACCCCCTTCTACCCAAGAATCTGTCTGCCTCCTGCTGCCTTTCATGGCATCCAAATTGTAGTTGCCAAGGGGTCCCTGCAGGCCAGCACCAAGCTGCCCTCAAATTTCCTATGGCTTACCTCCTATGCTCATTGGTGACCAAAGTCTGGAGGGGGCTGGGGTGGCAGGGGACTGGTGTGTCAGCACTGTCTTGAGCATGTACACAGCCAGCTGGGCTGAGACAGTGCCCGGGCTTGGGCCCAACTTTGCTCCAAGATCAGAGTAGGCGCTGACAACAGAGAGAAGCCAGCCAGTGGGAGCAGGCACATCTGAGCCTGGTAGGGCAGGGTGTGCCTTCCTGGGCCCCCAAGAGTGCAGAGATGCCTAGGTCTGCACTTGTAGTTTGGGCACCTGCACCTGCACCTGCACCTGGGGAGTGAGGCTCCTGCCTGCTCTGCGGAGCCAGAGGCCCAGATCTGCAGTGACAACTTGGGCAGCTGTAGCTACACCCAGGAGAGTGGGTCTCCTATCTGCTCACAGCCCTAAGAGCACAGGGATGCCCAGGTCCACAGCCATGGATTGGGCAGCTCCTGCACCAACTCAGAAGGAGTGGGTCTCCTGCTTGTCCCTAGCTCCTGCTGGCTCAACAGAGAGGGCAGCCCCAGCCATGCCTCACTGCTGCAGCCAGCATGATCGCAGCAGCTGCTCCAGATGGCCTGCTGCTGCCATCAATACCATAGGATTCACTCATGTAAAGGATATAATTTAATGGTTTTTAGTATATTCAGAGTTGGGCAACCATCACCACAATCAGTTTTACGAGGAATGGCAATTTTTAAACTCATAATTTTTCTTCTCTGCTCTTTTTAAATTTCTTATTGAATTGGTTAGGATCACCAGTAGACTGTTAAATAAAGTTTAATGGTGGCAGTGGGCCATCTTGTCTTATTCTTGGTTTTTCTGGGAACGTCTAATTTTTTGCCACTGAATGGGATGTTTGCTACAAGTTTTTGTTAGCCTTTAGCAAAGAAAGTTTCCTCCTACCTCTAGCTTGCTAAGGATTTTATGTTCTGATTCAGAAATAGGAATACATTTCATCAAATCTATTCATGAAAGCATTTATTGTGATGGGAATATCTTTTCTCCCCTTCATCTACTCCTGTAGCAAATTATCTTAATAGATTCTCTACTTAAAACTATGTTTACATTCTTTATGCATAATCCTTTTAAACACCATTGGAGTCAAGTTGCTGATAGGTTTTTGTTTTTTTTTTTTTGCGTTTAACTTTTTAGTATGATTAGCCCATAGATTTCTTTCTCCTTCCTTCCTTCCTTCCTTCCTTTCTTTCCTTCTTTCCCTCCTTCCTTTCTTCCTTCCTTCCTTCCTTCCTTCCTTTTCTTTCCTTCTTTCCCTCCTTCCTTTCTTCCTTCCTTCC
>NW_016107414.1:4725358-4817684 GCF_001604975.1 Cebus imitator
TCCTTCCTTCCTTCCTTTCTTCCTTTCCTTTCTTTCCTTCTTTCCTTCTTTCCTCTCTCTCTCTCTTCTTTTTTTTACAGAGTCTTGCTCTGTTACTCAGGCTGGGGTGCAGTGGCACAGTCACAGCTCAATGCAACCTTGACTTCCTGGGCTCAGGTTATCCTCCCCAACCTCAGCCTTGCAAGTAGCTGGGATTACAGGTGCACACCACCATGCCCAGTTAATTTTTTATATTTTTTTGTAGAGATGAGGGTCTCATCATATTTCCCAGGCTGATTTCAAACTCTGAGGTTCAAACAATCCTTGTGCCTCAGACTCCAAAATTGCTGAGATTACAGATGTGAGGCATCATGCCCAGTCTGGTTTTCTTTTCTTTCTTCTTCTCCTCTTCTTCTTCCTCCTCCTCCTCCTCCTCCTTCTCCTCCTCCTTCTTCTTCTTCCTCCTCTTCTGCTTCTCTTTTGTTTTTAATATTTTGTGGTGAAGCAAGGTCTTGCTTTTCTCAGAATGCTTTCAGGTAACGACCAAGCCACAGTAAGGAAGGAATAAGGGCCCAGCCATTTTCCTTGAACACAAGCCTCCTCTTATTTATTTATTTATTTATTTATTTAGAGACGGAGTCTTGCTCTGTCACACCCAGGCTGGAGTGCAGTGGCGTGATCTCCGCTCACTGCGACCTCTGCCTCCTGGGTTTAAGCGATTCTCCTGCTTCAGTCTCCCAAGTAGCTGCAATTACAGGCACCGGCCACCACATCCAGCTAATTTTTTAATTTAGTGGAGATAGGGTTTCACCATGTTGGTCAGGCTGGTCTTGGACTCCTGACCTCAGGTGATTCACCCACCTCGGCCTTCCAAAGTGCTAGGATTACAGGCATGGGCCACCGTATCCAGCCTCTAATTTAATTTATAATTTTATTGCATAGCTTCTAGAACTCTGGAGCTTCTCGTTGGGCTGGCAAATACTTGGTCAGATCTGTATTCTGGTTTGACAGCTTCTCTAACTCAATCCTGAGCCCCTCCTTTCTCTTTCACAGGTGTGACAAACTGCTTGCCTCCCTAACTTCAAGTCCACAGTTGTATGCTATGCTTTCCAGTTTGGTATCTAACTGGATACCAAACTTGTAGCTTTCTGATTATTTCCTATACCTTGGAAGAATTCATATATCATAGAAAGTATTAGAACCTTGAAAATTAGATGTAATTCACAAATAAAACCATCTGAGTCTGTCTAGGAAAAGAAGTCTGACAATGGTTCTCATTTCTTCTGTGTTTATTGACCTACACAGGTTTTCTCTCTCTTCCTGTGCTAATTTTGGTAATTTTGAGAGTTGAATCCAATCTCTTCCCTGCTGCAAAATCCCATTGCAGTAGTCCCTACCAAAAAAAGTTGGTACTTTACACTGTCCTAAAAAATTTTATATTTCAATCTAGGTTCTCAATTTTTTTAATTAACAATTTCTTTTTGGTCACCTTTGGAAATGTTTTTAAAATAGCCGTAGTTGTATTTTCTTGCTCATTTCAAACATTAGTTATCTTTTAAATTTAAATATCTTTTTAAATGAGATTTCATTAGATTTGTAAGTAGTAATAGTCTTTTCAAAGATCAAGATTTTGTTTTATTAAGTTCATATTTATTAATTAAGTTCATCACAAAAGTATGACAGTTCTACCTCATTAAATTCTGCTGATTTTTATACTCCATCCCTCTAATTTCTTTGAGTTTATTTTGCTGCCTTTTCATTCTAGACTCTTGATTTAATGTTCTTTTATTTACTGTTAGCCCTGCTTGTTTGCAATAAACTTATCCTGAGTCCCACTTGGGCCATGTCCCACAAGTCCCTGCAACAGAGTTTCTGATTGTCGCTTTTTTCTAGTTTACAGTTTCCTCTTTAACTTAAGAATAATGTTAGAGCAGGGTTCCCCGACCTCCAGGCTGTGGACCAAACCAGTCTGTGGCCTATTATGCACTGGGCCACACAGCAGGAGACAAGCAGTCTGAGAGTGAGCATTACCACCTGAGCTCCACCTACTGTCAGATCAGCAGCAGCATTAGATTCTCGCAGGAGTGCAAACACTACTGTGAACTGTGCATGCAAGGGAGCCAGGTTGTGTGCTCCTCATAAGAATCTAATGCCTGATTATCTGCAGTAGAACAGTTTCATCCCGAAACCAGCACCCCCACCTCCGCACTGCATATGTGGAAAAATTGTCTTCCATGAAACTGGTCCCTGGTGCCAAAAATGTTGGACACTGCTGCATTAGAGGATGCTTTAGAACTTCCAGTGGGGGAATATATGTAATATATATATATATATATATATATATACACACACACACACACACACACACACACACAATATATATATATACACATTATGTTATGTTATATATATAATATATGTATATATTTGTTATATCATATGTTTTGTTTTGCTTTTTAATTTTTATTTTTTTGAGACCAGGTCATGAGACTGGCTAATTTTTGTATTTTTGGTAGAAATGGGGTTTTGCAATATTGCCCAGGCTGGTCTTGAACTCCTAAGCTATCCACCCGCCTCAGCCTCCCAAAGTGCTGGGATTGCAGGCATGAGCTACTGTGCCTGGCTGCTGCTTTTTAATTTTTAATTTTGTTGTGTAGTGGCCAAACAAGAAGGTTTGTATAACTTCTGCTTTTTGAAATGTATTAGAATTCTCCTTGTGGTCAAATACATGACTCATTTTGTTAAAGGACTATAGATGCTTGAAAGAATGAATACTTTCTATTTATCCAGTACAGTATTCTATTGATACCTATATTAAATAGATTTCAGAATTCCATTGTGAGGTACACTGAAGCGTATGATTTGTGTATCTTTTTGGTGGTCTATAACTTTTATCAGTATGAACTCTCACTGTTGATCTTGATGCTTTTTATTTCAAATTGTTATTTTTGGTGTTAATATTGCTACATCTATTCTTATAGCAATTTACCCAGGATTTGCTGTTTATTGTGTAATAAACAATAATTTACCTGTTCTTGTAGCAATTACATAATATTTCATACCCATTTAGATAGTATATATAGTTCTATACCTTTGTTTTCAAATATCCTGCATAATTTCATTTTAGATATAAATTTTGGCAACAGTAGTGGCTCATTTTTAAACTTTTCTTTACCTAAACTGAAACTCTATGCCTTGTAATAGGCTAATTTAACCTATTCATGGGTACTGTTATTACATATATGATTAGATTTACTCCTGTCATGTTATTTTATGTTTTCTATTTATCATACTTTCTTCTTTTTATTTTCTTTGTTTCTTTTGTTTTTTAAACTTTTCTTCAGATGATCTTTTTTTGATTCCATGGTTTTTCCTTTTGTGGATTGGCAGTTATATATCCTATTTCTATTCCTCTTGTGGTTATAAATTAAATTTTGATGACATGTACTTAAAGATAATTTTCTAAAATATTTTGAAGTTATCTAAACTAGAGGTTAACAAACTATAGCCTATGGGCCAAATTGAAACCAATTGAATAGTTCCATAAGCTATTCTTTTGGATAAGCATATAAATTGACCTTTCTGATTTTAAAGTTTGAAGTTTACATTTGTTTTAAAAAGTAGCAACAAACTGAACCTCACCAGATCACCACATTCAGACAGTGAAATGCCTGACCCTCATTCGTCATGATAGCTTCCTTGCCCTTCCTTGTTCCTGTTTCTTGCACAGCATTGCATTTCTTCCCAAGTTTTAGTTGGTCAGGGAGATGGATTTGAGACTGAGTGACCACCTCCTTGGCTGCAGCACCTGATTAAAGCCTTCTTCCTTGGCAATACTTGTTGTCTCAGTGACTGGCTTTCTGTGCGGTGAGCAGCAGGACCTAGACTGAACCTCTGGTGTTTTGGTAACAAAATCCCACCTGTCTCACATTTTCCCATAGCCTACAAGCTAGGAACATTTTGGTTTTTTTGTTTTTGTATTTGTATTTATTTATTTATTATTGAGACACGGTCTCACCCTGTCACTCAGGCTAGAGTACAATGGCACAATCAAGGCTGACTGCAGCCTTGACCTCTGATGCTCAAGAGATTCTCCCACCTCAGCCCCCTGAGTGGCTGGGACTATAGGTGCACACCACCATGGCCAGTTAATTTTTGTTTTTGTTTCTTTTTGGAGGGTAGAGACAGAGTTTTGCTGTGTTACCCAGGCTGGTCTTAAACTCCTGAGCTCAAGTGACCCTCCCTTTTTGTCTTCCCAAAGTGCTGGGATTCCAGGCGTGAACCACTGCACCCAGACTTTATAGTTTTAAGTGGTTAAAAAAAATCAAAAGACAAATAATGTTTTAAGACACATGAAACTTATATAGCATTCAGATGTCAGTGTCCTTAAGCAAAGTTTCACTGGAACACAGCCACACTTATTTTGTTTCTGTATCATCTTTAGGTATATATATATTTGTTTATATGTAACTGCTTTTGTGCTGCCATGGGATAATTGAGTGGTTGAGACAAAGACTGTGTGGCCCACAAAGCCTAAGATATTTTGCCATCTGGTCCTTTACTTTATAAGTTTGCTGATCTTTGACTAGATGTCTATCCCCACTCCCCATACAAGATAAGAATTAATACAGAGATTAATTCTTTCTAGCTAAGACTCACTCCATACCATTTCTATATTGTATTCATCTGGGATTTGAGTTCCAGACACAGAACATAATCCAGATGTTCATGAACAGGTGAAAGAATAAGCAAATTATGTACATCAAGCACAATGCAATGCTACTTTTCAGTACGAAAAGAATGAACTATTGATACCTACAACAACATGGGTAAGCCTGAGAAGCATGTAGCTGAGTGAAAGAAGCCAAATGCAGAAGGTTATATACTATATTGTAACAATAACGTGACATTCTAGAGAAGGCAAAATTATAGTGACAGAGAGCAGATCAGCAGTTTTCAGAGGCCAGGTGTGGGGGAGAGGCAATTGGCTGCAGAAAGGCATGAGGGAACATTTTGGGGTGATAGAGATATGTTATATCTTGGCTATGGTGGTGGTTGCACAACTGTATCACAACTTTGTTAAACCTCATCCAGAAAAACAAAATTGGTGAATTTCATTGTATGTAAATTATAACTCAATAAAGCTGAATTTTAAAACCCGTCCTGGATAAAATGAATCTTTAGTGAAGATCGGGGAGAATCTATGACAGGAAGAGGCTTGAGAGAACTCTCTGAGGTGATAGCAATGCTTCGTGTCTTCGCTGGGAGGGTCGCATTGTGCAGGTTTGATGCATTTGACAAAAATTCAGCTAACACATATGCAAGATTGGTGCATTTCATTATATATAAATTTTACATCAAAGAGAATATATCAAATATTGAATTCTAGTTAATGATCTGTATACTTGAATATTTAAGGGGAAATGTATTGAAGTCACACTTTACTTTGAAATCCATCACAAATAAGATGGATTAGTGAATGGCTAGATGAGCAGATATGTGATAAAGCAGGTAAGGTGTTAGTGGTAAATGTCATGCTAATGGTGGGTGTTCTCTATAAAATTAAAATGCTTGGCCTGCCTTCTAAGAAGGTTATGTTGACATTGAATGGTTGTATGCACTCAGCCTGGCACCTGGACCCAGTCTCTTTAACTATGTCATCTATAAAGAAATAGTGTTGAAATATTTTTATGCAGAGTACATAAGTTACTGTGCTCATATTCTCTTCTTTAAATGCCAAAGAAAAGATATGACAGCACCCATGTACTTGCCTAGTTTGAACCAGCAGCTCACCTGGACCTTTCTGTTTGCTGACATGCAGCTGTCTTTGTTGATGATCTATAGGGGCCCCCTCTCTCTAAGCCTGAGGGAGTTACAGGAGTCTAAGTGGTTCCCTGGAACCTGGTTTACTGCTGGAACCCTGGAGATGCCATGCTGGCAATGAGAGAAACTTATGGAACTTAACTTGGTACCAATACCCTAGTGGAAAAGTAGTAGAGTCCTTACATGTTAGCACTGAAAGGGCTTTTAGACACCATTTTGCAGATAAGGAAGCTGATGTCCAGACAGGGAAAGCGGCTTGCACCAGCCCACACAGCTCCATGATAGCAGGTTCTACACCCCAGCTCTCCTGCTCTCAGCCCTATTTGAGCTGTAGCCAACCTGACAGTTTCTTGAAGCACTGGTGGGAGGATGCCTGGGGTTTGTGAGGTGGTAACAGCCACAGTGTGAGTGAGATCTGGATTCAACCTCTGGCTCTGTGACCTTGGACAAGTTATTCAATCTCTAAGACTGGGTTTCTTCAGGAGTAATATGAGAAGAACAATATCTTTTTTGTCAGGGTATTGTGAGGTTCCACTGGAGCATCAACTGTGGAGCCATTTACACAATGCCTAGACCTGGTGGGCACTCGCTCCATGGGCACACTGTCTTTGGTGCACCCACGAGCACGCTGACCTGAGATCCTAAGAACCCAGATTTTGGCTCTGGTACTACCCTCACCAGCTGCGACTCCCCTCATCACAAGAATCTTCAAGGCAGTAGTTTTTTCCAAGTCTTACAAATAGGGAAACTGATATACATATCCAACCTGAAATCTTCAAATCTGAATCAAACTCAAATATTGTTTCTAGTCATTCTCTTGGCAAGAATGGTCTCAGCACAATCACCAGTAGGCAAAGTTTATTTTAGTGCTTCCTTCATTTCTTTCCAATCTTCTGTCCTCCTCTCCCCACCAAGTGGGTAGAAGAGAAAGTTGGGGACCGACTGATGTTCCTGGGTGACAGTAACGCCCAAGGGAGCCACACTTCCCAGGAGCCCTCAGGGCAATCTAGAAAGTTCCCCACTCTTCCAGCACTGGCAGATAAATCCAGCCAGTGCCTAGAAAGAGTTTATTTGTGACATCCACAAGGCAGGGGCATTCAACACACACTTCGCTGACCATTTGCATCTGTATCATTTGGGAACTTGCCAAAAAAGACAGCTCTGCCCCTGCCCCAAACAGACCCACTGACTCAGAGTCTCTGGGGGTGGGGCCCAAGAATATGAGTTTTAAGAAGCTCTGCAGGGGATGCTTAGGCACTGTAAAGTCTGAAAAGTACTGTTTCAAGGCACCAATAAGAGGACATAGGAGTGGACCAGTCTGTGTGATTTTGCCATTTTCCAAAAAGTGACCTCTGATCTGTGCCGAAGGTCATTTCCAAGGACTGAATAGGGCTGAACAGGGGAAATGTCATTTTAAAAAGTGTTCCCTCATTCCTCTCACAGCTCACTTCCAACATGTTGTTTTCACCTTCAACATAACGCCGAAGTGAAAATGAGGGCTGCAATGTGTTTGGCAGCATGGAACAGATCAGAGGGGCATGAAACGGATTCATACCCAGCATGACCGAGCTCTGCTGGGAGGACTTGGCAGGGTGTGAAGCAGCTCAGATGAGAGGCGGACCCCAGCCAGTGCTGAAAACAAGAAGCCTGTCAGCTGCTGCCATTTTCCTGTGTTGTGGGAAGACCACAGACCCGAGTCAGACGGGCATGGCATCTAAGGCCATGGATGGTGACTGGGCTCTTTCTGCCCAGGGAATTATGTGTGTTGGAGGACGTGGCACCTAGGAAGCATTCAGCATAGGCTGGAGTAGCCACTCCTTTGGCCCTTGTTGGGAAGGGAAGGCAGTGCCAGACCCACGCCAAGTGGCCTTTCTGGTAGCTGGTCGGTCACACAGAGGGCCCCCAGATGCCTCACTTCAAGCCCTTGCCATGGAAGACCCACAGAGCCAGGGTTTGCTGTGGCTCCTCTGCCCTGTTGAATGTGTCTCCGTGACGGGGGCCCCATCTGGAAGACTGACTGTGTGGCCACCTTGAATAGCAAAGATCACCCTCCCTCCTCTAGGTTCTCTCCTTCCCACTCTCTCTGCACCTCTGCCCTTTGGTCCTTTTCAAGCACTAGTCCCTGTGCCCAGACTTCGGGGCCTTTTTAGCCATTTCTGTCTGCATGGCTGGTTAGTAGGCAGGGGGAGGTGATGAGTGGGCTGTCTCTTTGGATTTCATTAGCCCTCATGGTGATCAGCATTGGGGTAATACACCTGCAACATCACATGTTCAGCCTATGAAGAGTGGAGTTCCCGCTGACATTTCTACCATACCTTGTTATTCAAAAATGGTATCTTTCTAGGCCGGGCGCAGTGGTTCATGCCTGTAATCCCAGTACTGTGGGAGCCCAAGGCAGGTGGATCACCTGAGATCAGGAGTTTGAGACCAGTCTGGCCAGCATGGTGAAATCCTGTCTCTACAAAAAACTTCTGTAAAGATACAAAAATTAGCCTGGCATGGTGACAGGTGCCTATAATCCCAGCCACTCGGGAGGCTGAGGCAGGAAAATTGCTTGAACCCCAGAGGCAGAGGTTGCAGTGAGCCAAAATCACACCACTGTACTCCAGCCTGGGTGACAGAGTGAGACTCCATCTCAAAACAAACAAACAAACAAACAAATGGTATCTGTCCCCTCTCCAGCCTTGAGTTGTATTGTGAGAGTGTTGGTAGTTCCTAAACTCCAGGAAAGGGGGTGCGGAAGAGGGAACAGCTGCCTCTCCATCATGTTGTTATTGATTGATTAAAGTTTCACCTTGGACATCCTCAAAGCTACCTGGAGAATCTCACTCTGGGTGTTTTTTCTTTTCCCTTCACTTGTACTGATAGGGACCTGGGCTCTCAAATAAGGATTGTATTACATACTCAAGAGCTAAGGGAATGGCGCATAAGGATCCATCCACAGCCATCACTCTGTGTCCCATGGCTGAGGCACAGGGCTTGGGGTAACCTGAACACACAGGAGGCTGCAGAATTAGCCATGCATTTCTTCAACAACTACCCCAGTGTGCTTTGGTCTAAAAATGCATCATGCGTTATCAAAATGCATACTGGTACAACCCTCAAAGCCAATTCCAGTCCAGATTAGGGCTTTCAGGAAGGAGATAGAGTTAGAGGTGTCAAAGATTAGAGAAGCTTCTAACAACACAGTTTATTTCCTTATCTTCCTACGAAACTCACCCGACCCGCTGCTGTCCTCACCTCTGTTTTATTTGCATTTTTCTATTTCAGCTCCTACCTCTCATCACTCCCAGTTCAGATGACCCCCAAACTCCATCACCAGAGGCGGCAACTACCAGAGTTCTAAATGCAGCTGAATATGCCTCCTGGAGTTTTTGCATGTGGCAGTGACTATCTCACCTCTTAACCAAACTTAATAACTAGCAGGGAGAACCTCACTCCAAATTTGGCCCCCTGCCCAGCTGGGTTCAGTGCCAGGGTGTGGCTGGCACAAGATTAAACTCTGTGATGCATTAGCAGCAGAGTTACATTTAATAAAAGCCAAGAGCTTCTGGATACACATGTTGGAAGAAAAAAGAAGCAAGTTGGAGCTTAGTAGCCAAGCAGAAGCAAGGCATGGGGACATGAGGTGGGTGATGTTTCTCTTAGGACCAGGGTTCCGAGGATCTAAGGGTCATGGACGAATCTTTGCTAGGGCTAGAAGGCAATAGCAACCTGTTAATTCATTCCAGAAACATTCACTGGCACTGTTCTAGACACTAGGACAGAAAAGATGGCACCAGAGGTGACTGAATATAAGGTAAAGGTTTTTTTATTTTTCTGAAAATTATCTCTCAGACTAATTCCATGTGGTCTTATATTGGAAACCTTAGTCTCCTCCCTCCCTCTTTCCATTCCTCCCTTTCTTCCTCCCTCCCTTCTTCCCTCCCTTCCTTCCTTCCTCCTTCCCTCCCTTCCTTCCTTCCTTCTTTCCTTCTCTCTCCCTCCCTTCCCTTCTTTCCTCTTCCTTCTTTCTTTCCTTCTCTCTCTCATTCTCACTCTTTTCTTCTTTCCCTTTTCCTCTCTTTCTTTTTCTTTTCTTTTTTCTCTTTCTCCATTTCTCTTTCTCCTTTCCACATTCCCCCTTTTTTTTCTTTCTTCATCTTTTTATGTAATGACAGCTGTCTGAGGAAGATGCCTTTGCCTGAAATGACCTCGGTCAATGCTAGTTTGTATGTTTATAAAGGTCACCTGATGACCGTGGTGAAAAAATAGGCAAAGAAATTTGAACACAGATTTAGTAAGTCTCCCTAGGGCTATGACCTCACAATGAAAAGAGTTGCATGTTTTTGCAAATAAGGCTTTTAAAGATCATTTTAAAACGCAAGCTTGAGGATTATAAATATATATCTACTGGGTAAATGGGAGGAAAACTGTCCGAATGTAATGTGAGCGGGTAATTGTGGTTTGGGTTAGAATTCCCAATGTCAGCATCACATGCAGGTTCAGAAAGTGGTGCCTCTCAAACAACTTTGGTGGAAGTGAAATATGTATTCTGAGAAATTGAGTTCAAGACTCAAAAATCGTCCTAGTGAAGCTGTTCTGTCCCCCTTGCAGACTGTGGTCCCAGCTGCTTGGGAGGCTAAGGTCGGCGGATCACCTGAGCCCAGGTGTTCAAGTGCTGGATTGTTCAAGTGGTGGCTGTTCTCCCTCCAGCCCTCATACCTTGGCCCTAGGGTGGGGTCGATATCCTCTTCAGTACTGATTGCTGATTCCAGACCATTCTCTCCTTCCTTCCTAAGCAACCACTGGGTTGAATCTCCCTTCAAATCTCATCAAACTATACCACTGACCCTCTCCTTCTTGAAGGCACCTGGTGACCCCAGGTCACTTCTCATCTTGATCCTTGAGGACTTTGAGTCCATTCTTACTCTCTCCAGCACTACATTTATCTCACAGTGATTTCAATATCCACACAGAAAATCCTCCCATGCCTTTCAGTTATGTCTCCTATTGTCCACCAGTGACCTGGTCACCTCCACCCTAACCTCACTCCCACGGTCGCACCCTGGAACTGTCATTCTCGCTGGCTGCAGTTGTCGGTCACCTCGGCTTCTACGTCCCACTCTCCAACCACTGTGCCCTGGGTTTGCAGCTCACTCCTTCTCTTATCCAGACTGCAGTAATCCTTCCACCACCTGAGACTTAGAATCTGATCCAACCACCTCTTCATGAGTCATTAGCCCCTTAATTGCCTCATTTCTCTCCTTACCCAATGTGGACTTCACAGCTGATCAGGACAGAACGTCCTTGCCCACATTCCAGCTCCTACTATTGGATTGGCCTTGGTGAACCTCACTGTGGCTGACCTGGAATGCTTAATCAATAACAAGATGGGAAGCAACACGACAACCTAGTTTTCTTCCTTTATCTCTCATCCTGCTTTAGCCTTTTCCCCCCGATCTGCTCCCCTGTAAACAAAACTCCTTTTTTTTAAACAAGGTCTCACCCTGTCACTCAGGCTATAGTGCAGTGGCATAATCACAGCTCACTGCAGCCTCAACCTCCCGGACTCAAGTGATCCTCCCACCTCAGCTTCTTAAGTAGCTGGATCCACAGGTGTGTATCACCATACCTGGCTAATTTTTAATTTTTTTTTTCTTTCTTTCTTTCTTTTTTTTTGTAGAGACAGGGTCTCACTTTGTTGCCCAGGCTGGAGAACTCTTTTTTTTTTTTTTCCTGGGACAGGGTCTCACTCTGGTTTCCCAGGCTGGAGTGTAGTGATGCAATCAGGGTTCATTGCAGCCTCCACCTCCTGGACTCAGGTGATCCGCCCACCTCAGCCTCCCAAGTAACTGGGACCACAGGTGCACACCAATACACCTGGCTAGTTTTTTGTATTTTCAGTAGAAATGGAGTTTCTCCTGTGACTACGTGGGCACAACTGTCCTAGGAAAAGGGAGCAGCAAAGTACACAGACCCCCAAAGCAGGAATGAATGTGCTCAGTGTTTCCAAGGAAGAGCAGGGGTCAGCAGAGCTCAGGTGGAGTAAGAATGGGGAAAGAGTGGATGTGGTCGGTGGGGTGCTGGGGACCAGACAACGGCAGGCCTCATGGCCATCGCTAAGGATTTGAGCTTTTACTTTGTATGAGATGAGAAGCCTCCAGAGGGTTTTGAATAAAGGAGAACAATGATTTGAGCTGAGTTTTTGAAAGGTTTACTCTAGCTGCTTGGTGCAAAGTGGATGGTGGAGGTGAGGGCAGAGGCAGGGACACCAGTTAGCAGCCTGCTGCAGTGACATGGGAGAGGACTGTAGGTGGCTTGGGCCATATTAGAAGCAGTGGTAAGAAACACTGAGCTCTGGATGTGTTTTGAAGGTATACCAACATGATTCATTAACCCGTCCCATGAAGGGCATGAGAGGAAGACAGCAATCAAAAATGACCCCCAGGGTTTTTGTCTGAGCAACTGGAGTTGCCCTTTCTTGAGAGCTAGACAACCAAGAGATCCACACGCAGGGGCTCACACCTGTAATCCCAGGACTTTGGGAGGCTGAGGCAGGTGGATCACTTGAGGTCAGGAGTTGGAGACCACCCTGGCAACATGGTGAAACCCCATCTCTACTAAAACCACAAAAAATAGCCGGGTGTGGTGGTGCATGCCTATAATCCCAGCCACTCAGGAGGCTGAGACAGGAGAATTGCTTGAGCCTGGGAGGCAGAGGTTGCAGTGAGTCGAGAACTTGCCACTGCACTCCAACCTGGGTGACAGAGTGAGACTCCGTGTCAAAAAAAAAGAAGAAGACCAGGAGGAACACATTAGAGGGATAGGAGATGTCATTTGGGATGCAGCCAGCCCCGGCGCCTCATGCCTGTAATCCCAGAACTTTGGATTGCTTGAGCCCAGGAGTTCGAGACCAGTCTGGCTAACATATCAAGAATCCATCCCTACAAAAAAAATTTTAAAAATTAGCCTGGCATGGTGGCATGTGCCTGTAGTTCCAGTTACTTGAGTAGGGGGCTGAGTCTGGGAGGTTGTGTCCTCACTTTAGATATCACCTTGTCAAAGAGGCCTTCTCAGATCATCCTATCCAAAAGGCCAGACCTACCCCTACCCCTGTCTTCCTGTCTCCTCTGAGTCCAGCTTCAGTCTTTCTTTATAGCACACATCGCCATGTGACATACTCAACAATGACGTTTCCACAGTTCTCGCCTTCTCCATGGCCCCTGCATGTCATGTCAACCCGTAGACTTGTCTGTTTCTTTCACTGCTGCATCCTAGAGCCTAGAACAGAGATGGGGCACATAGTAAGAGCTCAATAAATGTCACTGAGTGAACAAATGGGTGACAGAGGCAATTGTCAGCAATGGAGAACTAATTGCCTCCATTTATTGGGCAGATTCTTCTACATAGAGTATTTTATTTGCATTTTTTTTTTTTTCAGATGGAGTTTTGCTCTTGTTGCCCAGGCTGGAGTGAAATGGCAGGATCTCAGCTCACCGCAACCTCCACCTCCCAAATTCAAGCGATTCTCCTGACTCAGCCTCACAAGTAGCTGAGATTACTGGCATGTGCCACCATATCCAGCTAATTTTGTATTTTTAAGAGACAGGGTTTCTCCATGTTAGTCGGCCTGGTTTTATTTGTATTTTATGAGAATACCTTGTGAAGGAGATGCAACTATCCCATTCACAGTTAATGCTGAGGCAGTTAACACATGCCATTAGTCTCTGCCTCCCCACCTGAGGCAGCCCGTTCCCCCACCCTGAAGGCAGGCCTCCCTGGGAGAGCTCTAACAGGTTCTCTCATTTCATTAAATCTCACATCATCTCTAAGAGGGAGGGGCCTGAATCCCCACTTTACAGATGAGGTAAACTAAGACTTCTCTAATGGCAAACCGGGACTTCAAATACAGCCATCTTGGGCTAGGAGTGAGATGGAAGACCCGGGGGGTGTGAAGTGATACCCAAGGGAGAATAGTATCTAGCGGAGCCAGCACAGCTGAACACAAGGAACTCTGTGTTCCAGGAGCCTCTGGCTGTCCTCTCTCTTAGTCCCGGGGGCATCCAGCTTGATCTTTCAGACATTGTTCCAGCGGGTTCAAGGGTGTGCCTTTTTTCTGGAATGCTGGGAAAGATTCCCTGACCTTACAAAGGGGAAAGCCATGTCTACACAGAGCTGGGTTTTTGGGAACTGCCACCTGGGGGAGTGGGGGGAGATTGGGCAGAGAGTGGAAGAGAGATTGAGCAAGGCTTCTGTGGTAAGCCGTGATTTCTGGTGGGTGCCTGTGGCTCCTCCCAGGAGGCTCTCCTGCCTAGGATGTAGCATCCCCAGGCAGAGGAAACAGAGCTGCTTACAAGCTGGGATGAGTGCAAATAAATTCAAATTGTATGGAAATGCAGAGGCTGACCCCTTAATTTAAGAAACACTTTTAAAAATAAAAAAAATAAAAAAGATTTTAGCACTTACCAGAAATGCTTTAGATGCAGAGGGAACACATGCAAGTGTGCTGAGTTCGTATATATCACCTTCCAGAAAGGAAGCAGTTCTATATTCCCAAGGCCTAGGTATCTCAGCCCTCCAAGAAGGAGGCCCAACTTGAAGGCCTACAGAAGCCCAGACTTAAGGATGATCACAGTCTCTAAGTTTAAAAACCAGGACATGCCATCAAGGAATGAATAAAAAAAGATGATATGTATTTATCATTGCAATACTATGCAGCCTTTAAAAAGAAGGAAATCCTGTCATTTGTGACAGCAGGGGTGAACCTGGAGAACATGATGTTAAGTGAAATAAGCCAGGAACAGAGAAACAGATACTGCGTGTTTTCACTTATTTGTGGAATTTTAAAAAATAATTTAATAGAAATCAAGAGTAGAATGGTAGGGTGGGGTGGGGTGGTGCTGGGGAGGCATTAGTCAAAGGACTCAGAAGTTCAGTTAGGAGGAGCAAGTTCAAGGATCTGTTGTACAATGTGGAGACCGTAGTTAATAGTAACGTAGAGTTCGCCTGAAAATTGCCAAGACAGCAGATGCCAAATGCTCTCATCTTAACAGTAACTATGTGAGGTGTTGAATATATTAATTAGCTTGATTTAACCATTCCACAATATACACTTATCTCAAAACTGCATGTTGGAAAGTATAAGTGCCACCTGTCATTTGTTAATTAAAAATGACACATAGTCTGACAAATGATGCTTCTCTGGTTTGCAATTGTATTCATATTGAAAATCTAGCACATGCTGCTGGCTGTATACACTTCTTGCCCCTGATGCTTGACTGAAAACTAGGAAATTCTGTGAGAGTCAGACCACCGTGGATAGACTGAAATGTATGGTCACCAGAGGTGTGATGCTAAATAACAGATTTAGTCAGTTTGGGGGCTGAATATCAAGGCCCAGTGCGGTGTGGTGGGGAGAACAGAGGCTTCGGTTGGCATCTGATGCTGCCCCCACCTACTGAGGCCCCAGGCGAGTCGTTGGTAAGGGCACTAGCGATGATGACATAAGGGGCCTCAGCCCAGGGCCTAGCTCATCGGGCACTTGACAAATGGTGTTAATTTCACCTCTAACTGCCGTTCTCCATTTCTGTGGCCTGCCGGGACTTGTCACCAAAGGTGTCTGGCGAGGGGTGCTCTGTGCATGGGGAGAACCCTCCTCTTTCCTCCTCACCCCACCCTGTTCTGCTAACCTGGGCATCAGTTCACGTCACACTAAGTGCTGGAAGTGAGGGGCATATTCCTCTGCAGTGATCCCAGTCAGACTCTGTCCCTGGCAAATAGGTTTCAACTCACTTGTCACCTCTAACCAATTGTTTAATACTGGTTTGGGCTGGGCACTCTCACCTGTAACTCCAGCACTTTGGGAGGCCGAGGCGGGATCACCTGAGGTCAGGAGTTTGAGACAACCTGGTGTCTGTCCAACCTGGTGAAACCCCATCCCTACTAAAAATAAAAAAGTAGCTGGGCGTGGTGGCAGATGCCTGTAATCTCAGCTACTCTAAAGGCTGAGGCAGGAGAATCCCTTGAACCCAGGAGGCAGAGGTTGCAGTGAGTCAAGGTCACGCCATTGCTCTCCAGCCTGGGCCACAAGAGCAAAACTCTGCCTCAAAAAAAAAAATAAATAAATACTGGTTTGAAGTGCCCTGTTGAGAAATCTGGGCTTCTAGAGAAGAATGCTGTGATTGATTGGTAATGTCTGCCATGGCCTAGGAGAAGGGAGCAGGGCACGCAAGCTCCACGGTCGAATCCCCAAACCAGGGCTCCCTCCCAGGCAGGCTGCTCACACTGGGATCCCCAGAAGGCGATGCCAGGACAAGGATTTGTGTGCAAGTAGTTTTTAAAGAAGGGACACCAGGAGTGGGGAGTGGGACAAGGAAGGGATAGAAGGCAAGAGACAGAAGCCTATACAGGGGTGCCAATAAGTGGGCTCCCACTAAGTTACAGCAGCCCACCTGGGGACAACTCTGAGAGAGGAGGGGGAATATGCCTCAGAGTTATCCACCCGAGGAGAGAGGGAGGGACAATTTATCCTTCATGCTCCCCAGCCTGCCAGCCCACCCCAAGTGAGCTGAGGTTCAGGTGGCTGCAGGGGAAACCTTTGTGCACGTCTGACAGGGTGCCAACTCCAGCAGCCCCAGAGCCCTGCCTCGTCCAGGAACGGCAGCTCTGCACTGACAATGGCACTGAACCCAAAGTTCAGAAGGGGAGATCCCAGAGTCGGCCAAACGTGGGTTCAAATCCTGGCTCTAGCTGTGTGATTTTGGCAAGTTACTGGACTTCTCAGCATCCCCCTAACAACCTAGAGGCAACAATCCTGGCCATTTGGGTTGTTGTGAGAGTCCCCTGATTGTCCCCTCTGAGATACTTCCCTGACACTCAACTAATTCAGCACCTGCCTCCCCCATCCACACATATAAAACATAAATTGCCCAGAGGCCTAGGCTCGATCCACCTGAGAAGATCTGGGAGGAGAGTCCTGAGCTGCCACTGGGGACATAAAAACAGGCAAATTGCCTCCAGACACAAAGCCAGCCTGAAGATCCCCAACATGCAGGAGGTGGTGGTCCACTGCTGGGCAAAGGGAGGATATTTGACCCGCCTTTTTATGCTCATTTTTAATTGCCTTTTAAAAAGTTCTGTTTTTGCTTTTGTTTTATAACATCCATTAGATATAATAATGTTGTGCAAGTATACAATTGATGCATAAGCAAATACACATATTAGGGTGTGTGCACAAAAATATTTTATGAGTGTGTAACGAAAACACTTTGGAGACAACTGCAATTGAGCTTGCTTTCTTGGCTTGGATAACACATCTGGCCTCGCGCGCTCTTAACTCCCCGCACCCTGCCCTGCTGCTTGTCTCACTCTCTTCTAGTAAATTATGTCTTGCTAAAATTCAGTTCCTGGCCTCTAAGAGTTTAGAAAGGAATCTGTTACATGTTACTTGTCTGAACACCATGAGAAGCCAAATCCTGCCCCTTCCCAGCCTTGGATTTTTCTTCCTGGACCTCTCTCCCATCCCCACCTCCAGATCCATCTCCCGCCTGTGCTCCAGCCAGACCACACCTTGGAAATCCCCCAGGCTTACTCTGAGTGTCCCACCCCAGACATTTCCTCACAGTAAGCCTTCACCAAGCCCTGCAGGTCTTAATCGTCTCTGGCTCCAAAACCCAACACAGAGGCTACATCTACCACAAAGCTTCTCTGGATCCTGAAACCACCAGGAGACACATCCTCGGGCGCTTCCTAGAAACTGTACCTGAATGTCCCCAATGAAACCTGACATGTGCTGCCTTGGGTCAGGACATAATTTGTGGGGCTCAGTGCAGAATGAAAACTTGGGAGAAAAGGGAGAAAAAGGGAGAAACGGTGTGTTCAAAAAGAGAGAAAAAAGTGATGCTAAAAGTGCTAACATGTAAAGCTTTCTCCTTTCCCCCCACCCTCTCTCTCTCAACGTGTCATCCCATTTTTTGTTCTCTATTTACAGCCGTGTCTATCAGACACGGAAATACCGATGTAAGTGCAGACCCTCACAGACCCCCACCATCTACCCCAGAGCCCACAGACCACTGGCTCCTGGGATCTCCTCCCGCTATAGCTGCTGAGTCAGCATGTTGAGCTATAGCTGCTGAGTCAGTGTGCTGAGCCAGGCATCTCCCTTCCCCATGGGCCTGCTGCCCCAACCCAAGGTGGATGGGAGACCCCCCAGGGGTAACACCATTTTGCACTGGGATGCTGGATCAGAGATGGGCAAGAGGTCTACCCCTGCAAGTGACCCACCAAGCATAATGTTAAGCTGCCCCCATGCCTTCCACACCTTAAAGAACGCACCACCTTGGGCAGTATTTTCCAAACTCTGAGTACCATCTTCCCATATTTTGCTACAGGTACTATCATTTACTTAATATTTTTATTTTTTATTTTTTAGAATTGGTCTCACTCTGTCACCCGGGCTGGCGTGCAATGGCGCCATCATAGCTCACTGCAGCCTCGACCTCCTGGGCTCAGGCGATCCTCCCACCTCAACCTCCCGAGCACTGATTATATTGAGAACGTTTGACTTACATGATGTTCATGAATAAGTATAACCTACAGCAGGGCGGGTCATGTGTGAGACCAGTGTGGCCCTCACTTAAAAGCCCTCACGTTTAGGGTTTAATGCTCTGAGTTGATTATCTTGATTTTTCCCCCAAGATGGAGTTTCTCTCTTGTGGCCCAGGCTGGAGGGCAATGACTTGGTCTCGGCTCACAGCAACCTCTGCCTCCAGGGTTCAAGCGATTCTCTTGCCTCAGCCTCCCAAATAGCTGGGATTACAGATGCATGCCACCATGCCTGGTGCCTGGCTAATTTTTGTATTTTTAGTAGAGATGGGGTTTCACCATGTTGGCCAGGCTGGTCTTGAACTTCTGACTTCAGGTGATTCACCCGCCTTGGCCTCCCACACTGCTGGGGTTAGAGGCATGAGCCACCACGCCTGGCCTATCTTGAAATTTTTAATGATTTTCTCTTTGAGTTTGTGTTTTGTAAGTTGATGGGAGGATTCGGCATGTGCTGGTGGCTTGGGCCTCAGCTTACATGCCATTGTGCCTTCTGCACCTCCCCAGGATGGGGTCTAGAGCATCACAGTCAGTAATGAGCGAAAGCTGAGTGAATAAATGAACAAATCAATGAATGAAAATATGGACACCCAGGAGCCTGAGCCTCTTCTTTTAAAATTTTATTAAATAGGACTGTTTCTGATTAATCAGTTCACTCAAGATTAATTTATACACATTTTAGAAAAAAAATCTTTAAAGAAATTAATTCCTTTAAAATACATAGGCGGGGGCTCACACCTGTAATCCCAGTACTTTGTGAGGCCGAAGTGGGCAGATCACCTGAGGTCAGGAGTTCGAGACCAGCCTGGCCAACATGGTAAAACCTCATCTCTACTAAAAACAAAAAAATTTAGACAGGCATGGTGGTGGGTGCCTGTAATCCCAGCTACTCGGGAGGCTGAGGCAGGAGAATCTCTTGAACCTGGGAGGCAAATGTTGCAGTGAGCTAAGATTACCCTAATGCACTCCAGCCTGGGTGACAGAGTGAGATTCTGTCTCAGAATAAATAAATAAATAATAAAATAAAATATATAAAAACTTGTTTTGGAATAACCTGCCTGCCCACCTTTTTGGGGCCTTTCTCTGACCAGGAAGTTCAGGCCTGTGACCTGGAGTCAAGCAAATGTACCACGTGATTGAAGTGAACTCTCAGCCAACCTTGGGCTTCCAGTTAGCCTGGGTACTGTCCTCTCCAGGTGGTCTGAGATGGCACTCTGTGACATGCATATTTCAGGGGTTTACCTTGTAGAGCTATGTGACTAACAACTAGCAATTCATATCCTTGGGAGGCCCTGGGTGAATACATGGCCAAATATTTATCATTGAAAAGTGCCAGCCCTTAGAGAAATGGCCTTCATCTTCATCTTTCAATCAAATATCACTTTACCAAACAACAGAGCCACAACATTTTTAGAGGGACAAGGACTAAAGTGTCACTCATGACATTTTGAAAACAAGATTTTTTAAAATGGAGAATGTAGAGGAACACATAGTTCATGGTCATAGGCTGGTCACACTACCTGCCACTTCATTAGTCTTTGCCGGGGGACATTTTTGTTTCCTGAATAACATTAATATACATTTATACGGTTTGTTTACTGGATACATTTAATAGATAACAGAAAAAGACTGTCCAAATATGCTGTTTTCCATCAACTGAAACATACCACTTACGTTTTCCTTATTTTGTATGAGATTATTTTGAAGTTTTGCAGTAAGCATTTTGAATGAATGGACACATTTTAGGACTGGCCACATAAATCAAGAGATGGATGTACATTCTTATTTCATTTTATTTTTTAATTTTTAATATTTTTTAGACGGAGTCTCACTCTGTCACTCAGGCTGGAGTGCAATGGTATGATCTCAGTTCACTGAAACCTCCACCTCCCAGGTTCACTGGGATTACAGATATGCACACCACGCCCGGCTACATTTTTTGTATTTTTAGTAGAGACAGGGTTTCATCATATTGGCCAGGCTGGTCTCAAACTCCTGACCTCAAATGACCCACCTGCCTCAGCCTCCCAAAGTGCTGGGATTACAGGCGTGAGCCAGCACCCCCAGCCAGCATTCTTATTTTAGAAGTCAAAAGTTCACACATCATTTTGCTTTCCAGATACAGTCAGTGTTTCCAGTTCTTAGTACAGCCTTCCTGATTTTGTCTGTGTTTCTGTGCATGTGTGTGGCCATGTGTGTATGTGTGTGTGTGCATATCCACACCAGGCTGTCTGCTACTCACTGTGCCTCTTTCACTTGACTCTCTCTGGGACATCTTTTCTTGTCAGTTCATAAAGATGTATCCCATGAGAAGACTTTTTAAGATGACTCATCAGGCCAGGTGCAGTGGCTTAAACCTGTAACCCCACTACTTTGGGAGGCCAAGGCAGGTAGATCACCTGAGGTCAGGAGTTCGAGACCAGCCTGTCCAACATCATGAAACTCTGTCTCTACTAAAAATTACAAAAATTAGCTGGGCATGGTAGTGGGCACATGTAATACCAGCTGCTGGGGAGGTTGAGGCAGGAGAATCGCTTGAACCCAGGAGTCAAAGATTGCAGTGAGCCGAGATCATGCCACTGCACTCCAGCCTGGGCAACAAGAGTGAAACTCCATCTCAAAAAAAAAAAAAAAAAAAAGACTTATCAGATGCATTTTGGGGTCAGGCTCAAATGAAGTCCATGATTCCAAGGGTCTTCTAAACTGACCCAGAGATTTTCTCCCCATCACCACAAGCTGGAAAACAGCCTGATAGTCATTAATCCTGAAGGAACAAGTGACTCTTCTGAGACCATCTACTCTCTGCCCACAACCTGCAACCTCTCCTGCATACCCCAGCTGCGGCTCTGCTATTCATCCCACAAGTCCTGGCCAGGCCCACCCACTTGGCCAAAAAGTTGACTTCCCAGCCAGACCTAGTTGACTGATTGGCCACTATCCTCATAGGAAAAGTCTGAGTTATGAGAAAAAAAAAAGAATTTCTTCCAAAATGTAAAAAGGAAACTGCATGATCAAAGTGAATAAATGTTTAATTAAGTGCCTGCAAAGTGGAACACTGTGTCAGCTTCCTTAATTGATATACTCAGTATTTTTAAAAGTTTTATTACATTTTCAAAACAAATGGAAAGTAACATTTCCTTCTTTGCAAAACAAATTGAAAATAACATTTCCTTCTTTGCAAGAATTCTTGAGGCATGTGTGGGGATTGCCGAGAAATAGCAAGTTGCTCATGTCCAATTATTTTAAAAAGAAAAATCATTAAAACCATTTAAAAATATTTTGGAATACAAAAAATACACATGATCCTGATCTGATCACTATACATTAAATGGATCAAATCATCATTATGTATTCCATAAATTTGTGCAATTTTTATGTGTCAATTAAAAATAAATAAATAAGACACATTATGTGCCTATATGTATGTGTACATACATATACCCAGTATGGGCTGTGTTTAATGTGTTATTGGAACAAAGCCTTTAAAAGTAAGCTGAGGGGCCGGGCATGGTGGTTCACACCTGTAATCCCAGCACTTTGGGTGGCCAAGGTGGATGGATCACTTGAGGTGAGGCGTTTGAGAACAGCCTGACCAACATGGTGAAACCCTATCTCTACTAAAAATACAAAAATTAGCTGGGTGTGGTGGGGGATGCCTGTAATCTCAGCTATTGGGAGGCTAAGGCAGGAGAATCACTTGAACCCGGGAGACGGAGGTTGCAGTGAGCCCAGATCACACCACTGCACTCCAGCCTGAATGACAAATCGAGATTCCATCTCAAAAAAAAGCAACCCAAGGGCAGAGGTCTTCAAGAGGCCCAGCCTGGGATCGGCGCACCCGAGAACCCTGTGCTCAGTCAGGATCCCCTTCTGTGGACACAAAAATAGAAGTGGTGCTGTCAAGAGGAAGTTCTAAAAATAGACCCTAGCATGTGGGCAGAATATTAGTGGTTCTGAGAACTACGAGAATCAGAGGCAGAAATGAGACACGTGACCAAAATGAAAACCACACAGCCCAAAGGGTATCTCCCAGGCTCCCCTGGGCCCTCTAGAAAAACTAGCAAAATACTAGAAAAACTAACAAAACTCTTGTCATTGGAGCCAAATGTATTATTGGCCTCTATCCCCACTAACATGCAAATAACCTCAGGAGAAAATGCTCTTTGTTTTTCCTTCAAAAAACTTAGAGTGTAACATGTATAGAAAAGAGAATGTATCTTCTTTTTTTTTTTTTTTTTTGAGACAGGGTCTTGCTCTGTTGCCCAGACTGGCATGCAGTGGCACAATCACAGCTCACTGCAGCCTTGACCTCCCAGGCTTAATCGATCCTCCCACCTCAGCCTCCCGAGTAGCTGGGACTACTTCCCTAGGGGTCCTGGGGAACCCACCCCCGGGTGTGCTGGGCAGTGTGTAACCACAGCTCTCCGAAAACAAAAGCCCTAAAATCCCTGATGGGTAGAATTGCCAGTTTTCATGGTGTCCCACCATGGTGACCAACGTGAAGGTATGGTAAATATCCAGGAATTCAGAGAAATCCTGGGAAATTGGGCAAGTCTTTCCTTTCCCAATACTTCCCCAAAAGAAGGGGAGAGCATCTCTGGCTGCAAATCAGGTAAGTTCCTCTCAGGGTACAGCTGACCCTGCTGCCCACCTCGAACCCCTTTTGCAGTGGGGAGTGAAAGCAGTGGCTCTACCCAAACAAAAGCTTGGGGGTCACATACCCTGGGTGGCACTGGTCCCACAGTGTACCAGCTATGTGACCCCGGCTGAGTCTCCCTGACCTCCAGTTCTTTCTCTGCAACAGGAGTGGGCACAAGCAGGATTAAGAGAGCTCAGGGCACCGCCTGGCATGGATGACACCATCTGTCAAGGAGAGTCACTGGTAGTGTTTGAGTCTTTAAGTACACCCACTCCGGGGAAATGGTGAAGTGGGTGGCCATTGTCCTGGGAATCTTTGGGACTGTACATGATGATCACTGGGGCTCTTTTGTTTTTTTAGCCCATCAATGACTGACTTGAGACCCAGCAGAACAAGAAGGCCTTAAACCCAGTAGCTTTATGTTCTTTCTCTGGATCTTCCCCTAAATTCTACAAAGTAAGTGGCAGTGACCGATTTTACAGATGAAGAAACTAAGGCCCAGAGAGGCAATTATCATAACTAGCCTTGCTTCTCTGTGACGTATTTGACATCTTCCTTTGGAGACCCTGACAGCCAGGCAAAGGTTCTCTAGGACACACATGCAGAGAGGTCAGAGGTGGGAATGGGGTGCTGCTTCTGCCCCACCCCCTGCAGAAGAAGCAGGACTCAGCAGGGACAGAAGGAGCAGACCTGTGAGAGGCCTAATTATTCATCCTCTTTCCTGCCCTCCCCATGGCATCTTTCCTGTCCCCTGGTAAACACTCTAAGATGGACATAGTTGGGCAGGGAGTTTATTGTGTGCCCTGGAGTCAGGACACCCAAGGAGAGGAAGGGAGTGGCATTGGGAGAAGCTGGGCTTTGATATAGTCCCAAGCCCTTGGGCAGCTCTGGAGCTGGGTTGAATGCTGAGAGCTGCCCTGATATGGGAAGTAGAAAAGTTCCTCTTCAAAGTTTCCTTTCTTGTTTAAGAAAAATTCATAAGGGTTAGAAATAATAGTTTGTTTTAAACACTTTCTTCAAAAGCCTTCCTGTCTTTTTGCTAGAAGCACTATACTATGTCGCCGTTATAGACATGCTTACAGGCACATAGGACATTCTATGTCCTTGTACTTTAACCAAGATATCTATGCAGAATGTGCTCACAGGCATGTCCCAGCTCACAGCCTATGCCTCTTCCTTATTTGGACTTCCTTTTTATTTGCTCTCCATTGCTTTTACCTGTTTAGGAAAGTTTCAAGTTATTAGCCAACCGGGTTTTAGTTTAGATTGTGAGGCCTGGCTCCAGCCAATAGAGATCAGACACAGTTGTAAGGACAACCCCAAATGTGTAAGAAATAAATATATCTGCTTTCCTTTGTTCGTTGCACACTCGTGGCAAGATTGCTAGTGGGAGTACCCTTTCTGCAGGAAGTAAAAAGAGTTGCTTTGCTGAGAGATCCTTTGTCCCAGTACTAATTCTTCTTTGTGGCACCAAAAGAAAAATTTTATACATAACACCTGAGTTGGGACAAAAATACCCGGTCTTTATGCCTCTATGTTGACCAGCCATTGGATTTGGGCTGAATTGCTCCCAAAGAGGACTGAGCTGAGGGATGACCCCTGGGATGCAGGCTCTTCAGTCCTGGAGGAGTCTGGGTAGCACCATGCCCAGACCAAGTGGAACCAGTGTCTCCTTCAGAGGCAATTTCCCTCTGAGTCTTGGAAGCCACATTCCTGGGAGGGAGAGTGTGACGACTCCCCTCACTTGTCTGACCCAAGATACCCAGGTCAAGGGGCACTGGCCAACCCACGATTGACTGTTTAGGTGAAGCATGCAAGAGTCTCCAAGCTAAATTAATTAATTAATTTAGAGACAAGGTCTCGCTCTGTCACCCCGGCTGAGTCTTGTCGGTCCTTCAGGTGAATTGGTAGAGGAGAGAGTCAACCCACTGGCTTCAATGTGGGAAAAAGACACAAAGAAGGCATGTGTCACCTATCTTCCTCCCTCCCCTAGGCGAGTAGCTCCTCAGGAACTCATGCCTGGATTCAGGATCTCATGTGGTGTCTGCCCTAGGACAGCCCCAACAGCTCCACCCTTTTCTGAAGAAGGAAAGGGAGGTGGGCAGCTTCAGAGGCCCCTGGTAGCATCTCATAGCACAGGGACATCTGCAGGGCCGGAGAGACAGTTCCCTGGCGTTGCACCCCCTCCTCCCCACCATGGGAGCTGGGGGCTCAAGGACTCCCACACAATGTCTCCGTTGATAACTTGCGGCCAAGCCAGCTTCTGGGTGCCATGGAAACCTCTCTTGGGAGCCCTGAGGGAGAGCAACAGCCCAGCCCTCCCACACTAAGCTCATTGTCCCCTGAGCTGTGAGAGCAGCCCTCATCAGCCCCTTCCCAGGCTCCCAGCTCCCAGCTTCTGTCCCATCAGCAATACCAGCTGGTCCTCTTGCTGGCCAGGCCTGGGGAGCCAGAGTGGTTTAATCAGTCACAGAATCCACCACCTGGGATCCTGTCCTCCTAGGGCCCCTCCTTATTCCCCATGAAATCAAAGACAGCCCCAATAGTGAGGGAAGAGAGCTCACTTCTTAGCTGCCCTGAGCCTTGAGAGTGGAGGGGGCACCAGGCAGAGAGAGACCTCTCCCTCTGTTTGGGGCAGCCTTATGCCCTGAGCCAGCCACAGTGCCCCCCCCCCCCAGGCCTGCAGGAGGAAGACCAGGGGCTGGGAAATGGCTCTGCAATAAATCCATCTGGGCCACCCTGTGCCTGGTTCTGGCTGCAGGCTCCACCCATTCTTTTCTCCTCCTTCAAGTCCTGGAAACTTCCCCAGCAGTCCCTCCCCTGCCAGCCCCTCCCTTCTCACCACCTCCCACGTCTCCTTGGACCAAGGCCTATCCGCACAGATCCTGGCAGAATAAAGTAAGAGAATGTCAGGGCCAGAAGAGGCCTGAGGAATCAGAGCCCCGCATCCCTCTCCCATTCCATCCCCACTTATCATTTTATAGAGGAGAAGCTGAAGCTGCGAATGAGGAGGGACTTGCCCAGGATCACCAGCCAGGGCCTTCCCTCCGTTGGGCACCATTTCTCTGCCCACATGGGCTGCTTCTCCCTGCCCTGACTTGGGACTTGATCATCACAAATCAGGAGTCTGCCAGGTCTTTAGAAGCAGCAAAACCCTTAGAGATTGGAAGATTCCAACTCAACCCTAAGTGGGGGTGTCAGCAACTAGAAGGAAGAAGGACTTATGATTATAGCACCTCCTCCCTCCAGCTGTCACCCATGTGTCCCCGTAATGCCTCCCTCCATAGAACCCAGATGGCCAACAAGGGCAGCTCCCTCAAAATAAATGTCCTCTGAACCCCTCAGCCCCAGGAGGGAGGGGCCATTGGGATGGGCAGTCCAGAGAGTCTGGGCTTTGCACCCAGAGCTGGGGGAACTCAAATCCTAGCTGGGCCAACTGGGACAGATTATGCAGCCTCTCTTTCACCATCTGTAGAAGGAGAGTCAAAAAATTCTACCCACCTTTATAGGGTTGCTGTAAGGATTTGGCAAGATACTGAATAGAAAGTTTCGCACAACACTGGGCACAGAGAACACAGGGTGAACAGATGGTGCTGCTGTTACAGTCAATGCCAACATTTACCCTTAGAACTCTGGCACCAAGTTAGGAGTGGGGTGCTGAGGAAGGAGGAGTGCCAGGGAACCAAGGGGAGGACCTTAAGTGACCCTCAGAGAAGCCCTGATCCTACCCAAAGCAGGAGTCCTTGGCCCAAGGGAGAATGAGTTGCAGACAGCCATGCGGCCCCTAGGAAGGGGCCCCCTTAACATTCCAATAGGGCTTTAACACGGGGTGGCCTGGAATGTCCAAGAAAAACAATGTGGTTATTCTGAGTGAAATTACAGCCTGGCTAAGGCAGGCTGGGTCTGCTTTAAATTAAACATTGCATTTCTGAGATTCTTTTCATCTCCTTGCTACTGCGAGTTAGTGGAGACATTACCTCACCTCACCTTCCACTCTGAGGTAGGGAGGCGACAGGCTGTGGGCCTGGGGGTGGGGGCGAGAGAGGGAGTCTGGAGAGCCCACCCAAGGGGGTCGGGGGCCCTCCTCACTCCAAGAGCTCAGGCTTTCACTGGGGCTGGGAGGCCTGGCTATGTGGGGAAGGGGCGCGCCCACTCCTTCCTTGGCATTTAGCAAAGAAATGATAGCACTTTCAAATACACTGCTTTCCTAGGAGCACTTGGGAAAACTGGGCTGTGGTTTACAGGTCCAAGGTCGGTCCCTTTCTTCCTCCCCTTCTCACCCTTGGGTGCTGAGTGGCCGTGCCTGTGAGCTCCTTGGCAGAACTGCAGGGTGTTTTCGCTCGAAACCCCATGGAGAGGCCAGTTTCCTCACCAAGTGGCTTTGGTTGGGGGTGGAGTTCCCTCCTGGTTTTGGAAGTTGCTTTTGGCCCGCTTTGCCCACCTGTGGAGTCCTAGAAAATTCCACAGTGCTGAAGTCAGGTAGACTCGAGTATGAGTCCCGCTTCCCAGGATAAGGTTCACCTTGTCTTACTAATCCTGAATCCCGTCTTCTTTAACTTGGAGAAGGATGTCTCCGTTTCAGGGTTATGGGTTAGATGAAATTAAGCATGCTTGAGGTTCTTGTTTTACATGAAGTATACCCAAAATTCTTTGGTTATAAGAAAAAGAAACTTCCTCAAGTTTCTTGGGTAACATGAAAATTTTTTCTCTGAAATCAGGGGACTTTCATGAAAACAGGCAGCCAAACCTCTCAGAGAACTGGCATCAGGAATTATAAAAGGGGTTTGCAGTTTCTCTCCGCTTATTCTGCGTATTTGCCTCCCTCGGGGCCTCAGTGGCAGGCTCCTGTCTGTGCAAACCATCTATTCAGAGCCCAGCCTTGGCCTAACACCATTTCCTCACACCAGGTCCATGGTTAGAGCTCAGTGAGAGGTGGCGGTTTCTGCTGTGCTTCTTGGTTTTGCACATTAATATTAGCATGCTGCAGATTTCGTTGGTCCCTCCAGATCTGCTGGCTCTCCTTTCTTCTCCACCTGATCCTGGGACTGGCCTGTAGGAACTGTGTCAACTGAGCTCCCGCCTTCCAGATTCTGGTTGAGTTCAGCCTATCGTGGCCACCAGCAGGGAGTAGGAGGGCAGGAGGAAAGAGCCATCCTGGCACTTACCGTTCTCCCTCTTTGTCATGGGGGGTGGCTTGGTGATGGAGTGTCTGGTTCCTCTACTGAAGGCCACGGCACCCTTTCCAGCAAGCCCCTCCTTTGGCTATGGCTCTCTCTGCATTCTTTTATTTTATTTTATTTTATTTTGAGACAGAATCTCACTCTGTTGCCCAGGCTGGAGTGTAGTGGCATTATCTCAGCTCAGGGCAACCTCCGCCTCCCAGGTTCAAGTGATTCTCCTGCCTCAGCCTCCTGAGTAGCTGAGATTACAGGCACATGCCACCACACCTAGCTAATTTTTGTATTTTTAGTAGAGACGGGGTTTCGCCATGTTGGCCAGGCTGGTCTTGAACTCCTGACCTCAAGTATTCCGTCCTTCTCGGCCTCCCAAAGTGCTGTCTGTCTGCATTCTTGATGGCACGTTCCCTCCTTGCTCCTTCATGCTTAGGGTGGTGATGGTGCTCCACTGTTACTATCCTAGAGGTGCTGCACAATTCTTTTTTCATTTCTTTCCATCTTGCCCATGTCTTTATAAAGGATCCGCTCACTGTATTCTCTCCAGCAACTGAACTGTAACTTTGAATTGCCATCTCTGTCCTGTTGAGACTCTGACTGATGCAGTCAGATCAAGGGGGAGTCAGCTGTGTCTCTTTCCCCTGCCTCCAACTCTGGCTCCCATAGGAAGTGAATGAAGAGCTCTAGGTTTCAAATAAACATTAGCAATAAGATATCCAGAACTGAGAAGATACCTGTTACTCTAGAAGTGAAAAAGAATGCACGTACACTGGGAGGAGTTACTTCTTTTGTAAGAAACTTCATTTTCCCAGGAGAATGTGACCACAGGAAAGAGGTGGAAATATGCTCTCAATTTGGTCAGGGTTCTCTCTCTTTCTGGGGACACAGATGCCTAAAATTTCAGCATCATACAGGTTGTGGACAGAAGATCTTTTTAAATTGTCAACTTTTAAGTATTTTTCACTCTCAAATTCACAGGATTAGTCACCAGAATCTCTGTCTTTTCCTTTCCGCTGGCAGTTTGGCTCATGGATATCTCACTTTTGGCTTTGACAATGACAGTTGGACAATAGCCTGTGAGCCTGTCTCTGGTCTTTTTCCCAGTCTGTTCCACAGCCCTCTGTCAAGTTTGTCGTGGTTTGACCCAGGTCTATACATGTCAAGCCCCAGATTGAAGCGTTTTATGGCTTCCTGTTGAAGTGTCTGAACACTTCAGCCTGACATTCAAGCCTTCTGCATCAGTCAACTTTCTGGTCCACCTCCTATTACAAGAACTTCCCACACCTGACAAATCAGATCTTCCTCACTGACCTTCCAGCCCCTGCTCCCGCTCTCTCCATCTGTTCTTCAACATGCAATCCAAATTCCACATCCCAGCTAAGGCCTTCCCCACCCACTCAGCTGGAGGTGACTCCTCACCTTGAACCCCTGCCATTCTGAAGTGGGAGTGCTCGGAGATCAAAGAGGAAGAGTTGATGGAAGGAGAACCACGTTCGGACACCAGTGACAGCCTCTGTGATCTCCTGTTTGGATGTTACCCAGGGACACACAGAGAACCCTCTATGTGCCTCACTGCACAGATGTATGGTCAATTTCATCCCAGAGGAGCTAAGGGGAGACCCTGTCACTCCAGGAAGTGTCATCTTCTCTTCAGGCCTCTTCATTATCTGGCTATGTCCTCTGGTTTCATCACATGTTGATGACGGTCAACTCCCTCTTGACAGAAAAATCTGGGCCTCAGGTTGTGTCATCTGAGTGCTTGGATCAAAGGGTGAGTCAGAGTCTTGTGGATTCCTAGAGCCACAGTTCACTGGGGACGTTAAGCAAGCATTAGGAAGGACTTCCCCCAGGAGGTGCCTTCACAGCACAATCTGTCTATCTTCAGATGGGGAACCCTGACCTGGCCTTGTAAATACTGTAGGACCCTGGGCCTCCTTTTGCCCATGTAGAAAGCCCAAGTCTTTGCTGCTTTTGAAGTTAAGCATCAGCTGGTTTCAAGCATCTTTGGCTACAGACACACACACACACACACACACACACACACACACACACACAGCACTTTGAGGATACATAATACTTTTGCTCATTCAATCTTGAGTTGCAATTGCTTTGACCATAGCAACCGAGTCCTCTATAACAAAGGCCCTTACAACACTGTAGCAATGAATATCATGCAATTAATTTTTGTGGCAATTAATTACACATGCATTAAGAAACCATAGACATGTAGATTTCTGCCTCTCCCTGGGAAAATTCTAGAATGGTTTGTTAAACATTAGGTTGTGACTACGCAGAATAAAAATTGGAAATATAAAGAATTTGAATTGGAATTTTTTTAAGTTAAAAGAAAAAATACAACTCATTGGAAGGCAATACAAACTTACTAAGAATATATCATGCCAAATTAATCTAATTTTCTTTTCTTGCAGAGTCAACAAGTTGATCTGTCAGAGATTTACTGTAGTTACACATTTGAAGAATTTTAGGTGAAGTGCATTGGTTTCCACAGAGCACATAAGGAATCCTCTCATAAAAACCATGAGAGTCATAGTGCGGTGCATAATCAGTTTTTCCTCCTCTCATCCCCATAGTAAGGTTGTATTTTCTTGCCCTCTTTGAAGTTAGAAGCTATCATGTAAACTGCTTTGGCCAATGAAATGTGAGTAAGACACCCCATGATGAATGAATCAACGCACGAGGTAGTTCTTGGAGGAACACTCACAGATAATAAAAGAAGCCATGCCTGGACAGCATTATCAGTCCCTCCAAATGGAAAGCTAAAGAGAAAAGGACCTTCCAAAGTAAATAATGGCAATGACTATGGAAGCAAAGGGGTGTTAAGCAGAAGAAAATGCTTGAAGTGACACAAGCCAGCCTTCTGGGCTGGGACCCAAGCCTAGACACATCAGAGTCAGGGTGGTCAGAGCTGGGAGGCATGACACCACAGCCTGGCTGGTGGCTGGCTCTGTGACCTTGGCCAGTTCATAGCTTTGAGCCTCTGCTTCCTTCCCATATGTGAATGGGGGCTTGATGAGGGGTAAGTACACTTAGAGAAAAAAGCTGCCAATAACTTTTCCATCTCTGTGGATATTGACAGCCACCTTGGAGAAGATCTTGGTTGTCTTCTCCCCTGAACCTCAGTGGCCACTCTGAGTTGTGCAAAAACAGAAGATTGGGCCCTATTGCCACAGGGCCAATGTATAGTAGGAGATTTGGCAGTCAAGCAAGATCTGTTTTGCCCAGCACCCTCTGTATACAGAGGTGGCTGCCTGGGGGCCAAGGAATGTCCTGAGGAGGCAGAATTAAGACTCCCAACTGCTTCCCTTCTGAATATCACTGTCATTAGGACCTCCCTTGTGGATTGGAAGGGACACTATCAGGACATCATTATCCTTAAAGAAAGGGAGGGCAGCAGGGCCTAGAGGATTGTGGAGAAAGGCTGCTCCTGGCCCAGCACAAGGGCAAGTACCATAATGCCCCCGGACACTCAGACACACGCAACTTTTGCTGAGACTGAGCACAGAAGGGTGAACTTGGAGCTCCTGCGCAGGAGGCTCCTGGGGAATCAGGCCAACAAGGGCATCACTGTAGAAGGGACAAAGCTGCAACATATGGGGCAGAATTAGCACGGTGGCAACAGAAGCAACAAGAACAATCCCATATCCCAGCCTCTTCTCTAGGCCTGGTGGCTGAAGCAGGACTGGGCCCTTTGGATGGTCAGCCTCTAGGGGTCCTCCAACAATGGTAGTAGGGGTGGAGTGGGGAAAAATGAGAAGAAAGCCTCAAAAAAGAGATTCCAGTCCTGGTGTTGTGGCTTACACCTGTAATTCCAGCACTTTGGGAGGCCAAGGTGGACAGATCACTTGAGGTCAGGAATCTGAGACCAGCCTGTCCAATATGGTGAAACCCGGTCTCTACTAAAAATAGAAACATTGGCCGGGCCTGGTGGTGTACACCATAATCCCAGCTACTCGGGAGACTGAGACAGAAGAATCACTTGAACCTGGGAGGCAGAGGTTGCAATGAGCCAAGATTGTGCCACTACCCTCCAGCCTGGGCATGGAGCGAGACTCTATCTAAAAAAAAAGAGATGCCAGACCTCCCTGCTAATATAGGCAAATGGGTGCTCAGGCAACTAATGGGGAAAATGCAACTGACACTTTCCCTTAAACTTGCAAAGTGAGTCACAGCTACTACATGAAAATGTGTTGCCTAAAACTAGCCCACGTTTAACCTGTGGGATTAAGTGAGACAATAGACAAGAAAGTGTATTTGAAAAGAAGAGTTACACAGATGTGAAGATGTCAAGGACTACAACTGATTCTCCCTTCCTTCTTCATATTAATAGATTTAGTCCTGAGATTAAGCTGAGCTTACAGCTGCCCAAGTAAAGACTTCATTTCCCAGCCTTGCTTGCAGGAAGATGTAATCATGTGACTAAGTCTGAGCCAATGGGATGTGAGCAGAAGTGATGTGTGCAACTTACGGATCACATTATTATCAGTAAATGGCTTTTCCTCCACTTTCCTTCTGTCCTGTGGACTGCAGTGTGGACATGATGCTGGTGAGCGAGCAGTTTTGATGACGTGGACAACTTCATTCAACCAAATGGCCTACTCACCTTGTACCACCAATCTACTTCTGACCGATTTCATAGGCAAGGTATAGACTTCTATCTCATTTGAGCCTTTGTAGACACTGTATTTCAAGATGTCTGTCACCTCACTTGTATCTTCACTAATATAAGGGGTTTTGAATCCTACTGCCGAGAACATTGTTCCACTTCCTGCTTCTAAAGATTAATGGGGAAGCAATTTGTGGTTATGACTGTCTCGGTATATTTTCTTCCATTCATTCAGCCTGTCAGTCAGTCCATCGATATTTAATGAGAGCCTCCCAAATGCCATTGATATTTAATGAGAGCCTCCAATTTGCTATGCAAGGGGCTGGAGATACAATGGCAAACAAGACAGACATGGGTTCTACTCTAATATAGATTTCCATCTAGTGGGGAGAGTCACGTGAAAGAAATAATCCCACAAATAAACATTGAGTTACAGACTATGATATGTGTTTGAATTAAAAGTACAGGATGTGGGAGTTTGAGGCAGGAGAATCACTTGAACCTGGGAGGCAGAGGTTGCAGAGAGCCGAGATCACACCACTACGCTCCAGCCTGGGTGACAGAGCAAGACACCGTCTCAAAAAATAAAAAAGCCAAGTGTGGTGGCTCACACCTGTAATCCCAACACTTTGGGAGGCCGAGACAGGTGGATCACAAGGTCGGGAGTTCAAGACCAGCCTAACCAACATAGTGAAACCCCATCTCCACTAAAAAAAAAATACAAAAAATTGGCCAGGCATGGTGGCACATGCCTGTAGTCCCAGCTACTTAGGAGGCTAAGGCAGGAGAATTGCCTGAACCCAGGAGGTGGAGGTTTCAGTGAGCTGAGATCATGCCACTGCACTCCAGCTTGGGCAACAGAGTGAGACTCTGTATCAAAAAAAAGTACAGGATGTCATGAAAGTATATAGTAGGGTCTTCATTTAGTTTTCAGAGCTCTAGAGGACCTTCTACGTTGAGACCTAGAGAATGATTAGGAATCAATCAGTTGAAGGGTTAGGGGGAAGTGTTCCAGCAGTGGGAACATCTTTCCAGAGGTTGATACTTCAGGCACAGGAAGGTTAGTATGGCCAAAGGCAGGCAGACAATGAGGACAATGGCTTGGATCATGTCAGAGGGAGAGAGATATAAGGGCCAGACCATGCAAAGCCTTAGAGGCCATTGGGGTAGGCAGGATTCTAAGATGAGCTCCAAGATTCCTGCCCCCTGTATACAAACCCTGTATTATTCCTTCCCCTTGAGCACAGGTTGAACCTGTGAATATAATAGGATGTCATTCCTGTAAATAGGTGACATTATATGGCAAAAGTAGAGAGATGTGCAGATGTGATTAAGGTTCCTAATCAATTGACTTTAATTGATAAAAAGGAACTTTATTATTTTTTATTTTTTTGAGACGGAGTTTCCCTCTTCTTGCCCAGGCTAGAGCACAAAGGCATGGTCTTGGCTCACTGCAACCTCTGCCTTCCAGGTTCAAGCAATTCTCCTGTTTCAGTCTCTCAAGTAGCTGGAATTACAGGCATGTGCCACCATGCCCAGCTAATTTTTGTATTTTTAGTAGAGATGGGGTTTCACCATGTTGGCCAGGCTGGTCTTGAACTCTTGATCTCAGTTGATCCACCTGCCTCGGCCTCCTAGCGTGCTGGGATTACAGGTGTGAGCCACCATGCCTGGCCTGGAACATTATCTTCTTGTGTGGATGACCATTAGGTCAGTTCATGTGAGCCCTTTGACAGAAGGCCTATAAACCAGTCACAAAGAGACAAATAGTGTATGACTCCACTTATATGAGGTACCTAAAGTAGTTAAAAACACAGGCAACAATGTGAAAGTACCTAATGCTACTGAACTGTACACTTAAAAATGGTTAAGATGGTCAATTTTCTGATATGTACATTATGCCATAATTTTTTTAAAAAAGGATCTAGATGTCAGAGTCAGAAGAAGCAGCAGAGATATTATCTCCTTGGCCTTGAGGGAGCAAATTGCCATGTTGTGGAGATGACCATGTGTTAGGGAACATCAAGTAGTCTGTAGAGGCTGAATGTCAGACCTATAGCTGCAAGGGACTTGCTGAAAATGAGCAAGTCTCAGATGAGATCATGGCCCTGTCAACACCTTGACTGCAACCTTGTGAGATCCTGGGCAGAAGACCCAGTTTAGCTGTGCCAAAACTCTTGACCTACAGAAACTGGGATTATACTTGTATGTTCTTTTAAGTTGCTAAATTTGTAGCAATTTGATATGCAGCAACAGGAAGCTTATACATCATGCTACAAATTTAAGATCTTCTACATACTTAGGAATAAATTTAACCATGGAGGTGAAAGATCTCTATACTAAACACTATAAAATGTTGATGAAAGAAATTGAGGAAAACACAAACAAATGGAAAGATATCCAATGTTTATGGATTGTTAAAATGTCCATACTACCTAAAGCAATCTACAGATTCAATGCAATCCTTATCAAAATGCCAATGACATTCTTTACAGAAATAGAAAAAAAATTCTAAAATGTGTATGAAACCACAAAAGATCTCAAATACCCAAAGCAATCTTGAGCAAAAAGAACAAAGCTGGACGAATCACACTACCTGATTTCAAAATACACTACAAAGTGATAGTAACCAAAACGGCATGATACTGGCATAAAAACAGACCCAAAGGCCAATGAAACAGAACAGAGAGCCTGGAAATAAATCCATGCTTTTACAGCCAGTTGATTTTGAACAAAAGAGAATAGTTATTGAGAAGGGCATAGAGTTTTTCTGAAACAGTGATAGTTCTAATAGTATTGTTCTAAGGATCATTGATTGACTTACAATCTTGAGACCAGGATATGTTTGTTGTAGTAACATCTGCCAGAATGTGTGTTGTAGAAAACCTTTGTTAACACAAAATTGCAGATTCTGTTTGTCACAGGGTTTGATCTTATCTACCAGTTGAGGTGATAATTAACTGACTTCATTGATCTCACTTTCATTTACTCACCTTATAAAAGAGAACTGTGCAGGTTTTCTTAAATTTAGGAACATGGTGAAAGGCATAGTCTTCCCTGTAAAATGTGAGAGTGGTGACAGCAAATCAGCTTTAAAATACAGTGCAGAATAAAAATGGGTCACAACGGACTCAACCATGCCAGGGCCCTAGGTCAGCCTTCTGCCAATCTCTAGGCATTCCAGTGGGAGCAAGGTGGCTGCCCCAGCTCCACACCTGCACAGGATGGGGCACGGAGGCAAGGAAAGGAGGGGATGAACCTCCCCCTATGGTTGTAAATATGTATTTTCCCAGAAGCTACTTACATGCCATTAACCAGGGTCTGGCCAGTCAAGAGCACAGGAGCTAGGGTTGCTATGATTGGTTTAGGCCAGTTATAGCTGGATATATTACAGCCTGATTGAAAGTAGGGTTTTGTCAGTAAGGGAGGCAGAGCGAGCAGAGGGGCTTGTGGAGTAGGGGTTGAGATGTCAGACAACTGCCTTTGTGCTAGTCCCCATTCTGGGAGAACACTGTAGAAGACACAGCGGGTGGGCAGAAAACAGATGTGAAAAAGCTCGATTTTTACCATGCAACAAACATTAAACAATTTTGTTGGAGATCAAGTTTACAAAGTGAGCCACCTGGAATCCTTCTCACAGGACTGGGGCCTGCCAAAGGGCATACTTTGAGCGTAGATAGACCTGGCCGCCTCTCAGTGCAACTCTGATGGCACCAGCTGCTCTGCAGGGAGCTGTTCCCCCAGGGCACTGGCATCTGGGCAGGGCCAAGGAAGCCCTCACCTCTGTGACTCTGCTCCCAGGGACTTGACGTCCTTCTTGGCTGGGAAAGTGTGACCTCCAGGAAGATGCTGGGAATGTGCAGAGGCCAGCGCCCTCTGGGTGGGTCTCCTGGGAGGCCTGTGAGGGGCCTGGGAAATAATCAAAGGCTTTTCCCAGCCTTCCTTCATTCTTGGGAAATTCACTGGAGGCCAGTCCCCTGTTGAGTGCGGGGCCCCGGGCCCACTTGGGTCCTGAGCAGAGCTGGGCCCTGCTCCTTTCTCTCCCAGCAGTGACCATCAGCCACTGCCCCCGAGTGAGGAGATGGAGCCTCCTGTGAACCAGCTGCAGGAAGCCCCTGCTCCTTTCTCAAGGCTGTGAGCCAGAGAGAGTAGGCTTCCGGGGCTGTCTCTTCACTACCCAGTCCTAACAACCTACTCCTGCTGGGCTCTCCCCACCCCCTACCCTCTGCCCTGTGCTCTTACCTTCCGCTTCAGGCAAAGAGGAGGATGTGCTGTCCTGTGCATGCCCACACATTCCTGTGCCTGTTACCTGCCACCTCACCTGGAAGGCCTGTCCTTGATCTTCCACCTAGAGAGAGTTGCCCCTCTCTGGCCCTCCCAACATGCAGCTGACCCAGGATGGTCCTGCAGCCCACACTGGCCTTAAGGAGCGCACATCTCACAGGGTAGGCAGGGGGCGCTGGCTAAGAATTAGTGCCCAGTGGGGAGATAGAGGCTGCAGCAGGGCCAGAGCAGGGGCACGGCCAGGGCAGGATGCCCACCTGCAGCAGTCCCCAGGGGGCTCAGCCATGTGGCATGCCGTTGCTGGTGGAGGAAGCTTGGCTGAGCATGGGGCCAAGGGAACAGTGCCCCCCACACACTTGGACACACATTTACAATTACGAGGGCTTCATTCTAACAGAGCTAGTGCATGTCTTCTTTATTCTCAATTATTTTTTAACTGTAGCGAAATACACATAATATAAAAATGACCATCTTGGGTAGGTGGTTCATGCCTGTAATTCCAGCACTTTGGGAGGCCGAGGCGGGTGGATCACGAGGTCAGGTGTTCGAGACCAGCCTGGCCAATATGGTGATACCCTCTACTAAAAATACAAAAATTAGCTGGGCGTGGTGGCGGGTGCCAGTAGTCGCAACTACTCAGGAGGCTGAGGTAGGAGAATCACCTGAACCTGGGAAGCGGAGGTTGCAGTGAGATGAGACTGTGCCGCTGCACTCCAGCCTGGGCAACAGAGTGAGACTGTCTCAAAAAACAAAGAAAAAGGAAAAAGACCATCTTTTAACTATGCAGTTTAGTAACGTTAAGTACATTCACATTGCTGTGCAAGCCTCACCACCATCCATCCTCATAACACTTTTCCTCTTGTAAAACTGAAACTCCGTATCCATGAAACACTAACTCCCCATTCCCCCTTCCCCCAGGCCCTGGCAGCCACCATTCCATTTTCCATCTCTATGGTTTTGATGAGGCTAAGTACTTGAGTCTTGAATACCTTTCTCCATTCCCCACAGCACCCGCTCGCAGTTGCATACACCCTTGCCTGCTCTTGATTTGCCTGTGACATTGCAGTGGTTAACATGGGCCCCCTTGTCTCCAGACAGAAGGCAAATCAATCCCTCCCCTGCTCTAGCAGGATAGGAAGTCACTGAATCTATTTGCTTCTCATTCAAAGTGATGGCAGCCAGTGATGGCAGTGCTGGGATGGGTGGGTACAGACAGTGAACATGGCAGGAAGGGCAAAAGCCTCAGCTGTTCTAGGGGACGGTGGCAGCAAGAGCCACCTGTGACCAGGAGACCCTGGTGCAGCCATCTGTGTAGCATCTCTAAGACAGATGCAGCAACTCCCACACGGGGAGGAAAGAGAAGGGTGAACACTTCACGAGAGACTTTCAACTGTCTGATGGCTTATCCCTACTTTACAGCCTGCTGTGATGCTTAGAGTTCTCTAGGCAGCCACCCCTAATTGAGTATAATGGACTGAACGTCCATGTCCGTCCTCACATTCGTATGTTGAAGCCCTAACCCTCAGTGTGGATGTATTTGGAGATGGTGCCTCTAAGGAAGTAATTAAGGTTAAACGGAGTCCTAGGGCGGGGCTTTGGTCAAAGGAACACACACACTCTCTCTCTTCCTTCTCTTCCTCTGTCTCTCTCTGTCTCCTTGTGGAGGAATGAGGAAGGGTCACAGGAACACACAGCAAGATGGCAGCTGCCTATAAGCCAAAGAAAGAGGCCTCAGAATGAAACCTACCTCTGGGCATTTTGATCTTGGACTTCAGGCTCCAGACTGTGAGAAACAAATTTCTGTTGTTTAAGCCACCCAGTCTGTGGTATTTTGTTACAGCAACCCAAGCAGGCTGAGACACTGAGTCAGCATGCCGCCATGGGGCAAAGGCATGGAAGTATTAACAGGCATCGCTTATATCAGAAACAGGGAGTAGCATGGTATGTCCAGAGGCAGCGGTATTTAGAGAGGGGTGTGGCTAGAGCAAGAGCTTCTATATCATCTATGACCCTGTAGGCCATGCCATTAGACTTACCCTAAGAGCATTGAGGAATGATCTTCAGATTTGCATTTAGAAAGAGCTATCTGACTGCTGTATGCAGGCTTGATCAGTAGAAGCGGGGAGGAGCAGGGGACAGAATGGGGATGAAGAGACAAGAGATCATCAAGAGGAGCTGTTCCATGGATCAACCCTCGGGTCAATGTGGGCCATGGGAACAGATGGGCCTGGTCATCAATTAGCTGAAGATGAAGAGGCAGAGTTGAGTGACTCCCTAGCTTCTGGCCGGGATGATGATGAGTTGAATGAATGGTTCTCCCCTTGACAGAGATATGATAGACTCCTCAGTCTAGGCAGGTCCCAGGTTCCAAGCAGAACAGAAGTCCCCAAATCTTATTTCTACCACATTCAATTAGTCAAAGCTAGACATAGATCAGCCCAGATTCAATGCATGTGGGGCCTACATGACGGTGTGAATACAGGGAGGCTTAAGTCGCTGGGATCATTTCATAACACCCCACCACCACATCCAAATTCCAGACAGAAAGAAAGGAAAAAAACAAAGCCAAAGGGCAGAAGCACCTGCCACCTAGGCCTATCCTTTTGAACAAGATTTCCCCAAAGCCTCATTCAGTGTCTCTCTCTGGTCCAGAGAAAGAAATGGGTCACATGACCACTCCTAGCTGCAAGGGAGTCTGGGAAACAATATTTTAACCTGAGCACACTGACATCACCAATAAAATCCGAATTCTCAGTAAGGAAGAAGGAGAGAATAGATCTTAAGAAGGCAACTAGCAGAGCCTGCTGTAGAGGCCATGGAGGAATTAGGGTCAGGGGTGGGGGGAATCACCACCACTAAAGGCTTTTATGAGAGAGAAACCATGCTCAACGCATGTACCACCTTATGAGAAAATTGAGAGACTGGTTCATCAGGTCTGAAGTGGCATCCAAGGTGTGCATCTCCAACACACTCCCTGGGCTGCTGATGCTGGCAGTAGGAAGACCACACTTGGAGTGGCCCTAAAATGGGTTATAATGAGGTCACAAGCAACCCCACATGTCAGAGACTTAAATAGCTGAGGTTTGTTCCTTACTCATGCAGGCTGTGCACTGTGAGTTGGCTGGGGCTTTGCTCCTGGGAGCCAGGCGACCAGAGCATCCACCATCTAGAGCAGCACTAGTGACCAGACCAGAGGGAAAGAAGTCATTCATGGAAAAGAATTAAGCAATTCTTAGAAGTCATTCAAGTTGAATGACCATGCCCAACATCTGGCAGGGAGGGGAAGCCAGTCTGATGAATAATACTGCAGAATATGACAGCTTCACAGAAGAGGTGGGATTTAAGCAGAGGTGGCTTTGAAGGAGCTTACTGTGTAGAGAAGGGGCCAGAACATTCTAGGCTGAGGGAACATCATAAATAACGAAACAACAGTGATTGAGCACCTGTTGTGTGCCAGAAGCATTCAGATCATTTCTACCTGGTCTTCATGAGAACCCTGAGAATTAGTCCATTTTATAGAAGAGGAGACTGGGGGTCTGAGATCAGCTGACCACTTGCTGAAGGTTATAGGGCCAGAGGCCAGAAAGCAGGGCCCAGGAGATCAAACCCAGTGTCCTGGCCTTTCCTTCCCCTGCCACAGTGGAGTCACAGAGGCTCGTGACTATAAAGAGTATTTGCAGAATGTATGCTGCCTTTCTCTGGAAATGGCCTAAACACCAAAGGATTTTTTGGGGGTGGATGGAGAATTATTAAGGGGTTACAATATTTTCTTTATTGTGGTAAAAAACGCATAATGTAAAAGTTACCATTCGGCATTCAGTATATTCACATTGTTGTGCAAACGTCATCACCATCCATCTCCAGAACTTTTTCATCTTTCACAATTGAAACTGCATCCATGAAACATTAGTTCCCTATTCCCTCCTCACCCCAGGCCCTGGCAACCACCATTCTACTTTCTGTCTTTATGAATTGGAATATTCTAAGTACCTTATATACATAGACTCATATAGTATTTGTCCTTTTGTGTCTGGCTTTTTCCCTTAGCATAATGTCCTCAACGTTTATCCATGTTGTAGAGTGTATCAGAATTTCATCCCTTTATATGGCTAAATAAAGTTCTATTGGATATATATACAGCATTTTGTTTGTGCATCGGTCCATAGATACTTAGGTCGTTTCTACCTTTTGGCTATCATCAATAATGCAGCTATGAGTGAACAAATGTCTCTTTGAGTCCCTGCTTTGGGTTCATTTGTGTATGGGATTCCTGGTTCTAGATGAGTCGTTTGTTTGTTTGTTTAGACAAAGTCTTGCTTTCTCACCCAGGCTGGAATACAGTGACGCGATCTCAGCTCACTGCTACCTCCACCTCTCGGGTTCAAGCAATTCTCCTGCCTCAGCCTCCCAAGTAGTTGGAATTATAGCCACGTGTTACCATGTCCAGCTAATTTTTGTATTTTTTGTATAGATGGGGGTTTCACCATGTTGGCCAGGCTGGTCTCAAACTCCTGGCCTCCAGAGATCCACCCAGCTGGACCTTCCAAAGTGCTGGGATTACAGGTGTGAGCCAATGCTCCCGGCTCTAGAGGAGTTTTAAACATACAAGACAAAGGTGCCGGTGGGCTTTGCTGGGGTCTGGGAAAATGCTGTGCAGGAGCACTGCAGGAGGATGGGCCCTAGGATGTCCTAGTTCATCTCCCCTTAGCTGGCTCAGGGGGATGAGGATCTGTGGGAGCCCCACACCCCATCCAAGATACACAAAGCCTCTCTGCCAGTTGTTTAACTGCTTCACAGGTACAGACCTTGTCCCCAAGGAGTCAGAATGTTCTCACGGGAAAACAGCCGATAACACCCCCGAGTCTTCCTTTCCTTTATCTATAAAACAGAGGTGCTGGTGTTGCCTGCCTGCCTCACAGACAGTTGTGAAGTTCCAATGAACTGATGCACGTGAAAGATGCAGAGAGAAGCTAGCAGCTCATTCTGCACCTGCAGCCGCTGCAGGCCTGCCATGCCCACCCCCCTTGCTGGTTAAACGGGCGTTGATAGGAGCTGTGGTCTGCGGAGGCTGAGGGCCTCTGGGGCTATTTCCACAAACCCAGGAGAGTTCTGGGGCTGAGAAAGCTAAAAAGAGGGCAGGCCAGAGATAACACAGCTTCCTCATTACAGTTCTAGGGCAGTGGTTCCCAAACTGGAGCATGACCAAGAATCCCCCAGAGTGTTCAAACTCAGATAACAGGCTCCACTCTGCAGTTTCTGACCGAGGAGTCTGGGGTGCAGCCTGAGATTTGCAGTCTAACAACAACTTCTTCCCTTCTTCTTCTTTCTTCTTCTTCTCCTTCTTCTCCTTCTCCTTCTTTCTCCTCCTCCTTCTTCTTCTCCTTCTTCTTCTTCTTGTTCTTCTTCTTCTTCTTCTTCCTCTTCTCTCCTTCTTCTTCTTCCTCTTCTTCTTTCTTCCTCCCCTCCTCCTTTTCTTCTTCTTTTTCTTCTTCTTCTTTTCTTCCTGCTTCTTTTCTTCTTCCTCCTCCTCCTCCTCTTCCTCCTTTTTTGAGACAGACTCTTGCTCTGTCACCCAGGCTGGAGTGCAGTGTCACAATCTTGCAATCTCAGCTCACTGCAACCTCTGCCTCCTGGGTTCAAGTGATTTTCTTGCCTCAGCCTCCTGAGTAGCCGGGATTACAGGCACCCATCACCATGACCAGCTAAGTTTTGTATGTTTAGTAGAGACAAGGTTTCACCATATTAGCCCTTTGGTCTCAAAAACCTGACCTCAAGTGATCCACCCGCCTTGGCCTCCCAAAGTGCTGGGATTACAGGTGTGAGCCACCATGCCCGGCCTGCATTCTAACACATTCTTAGTGGCTACTGTTGCTGCTGACCTGGGGACCTCACTATGAGAACCACTGCTCTAGAAAATGAAGGAGAAAAAGATGTTCGTTTTGAGGACCATGGATACATGGATTCCCTCCTCCTTCCCGTTTTTTGCCTTTCCTTCCTTCTTTGTCCAATATTTAACTGAGCATTAAAATTGGGACTATAGAGAAAAAAAAGAAAGACAGAGTCTTGGTCTCAAACAGAGTCTAGAGCCGGACCAGCCAGATGGTCACTGGCTGCCCAGGGCCCCAGCCTGTGGTGTGACCGGATGCAAAGGAATCCCAATGACTCAATCTGAGGGTGGAAGGGAAACACCGTGTCCCAGGCCAGGGGCCAGGGCGGCTTGCCAGCTCCTGTGAGAGCCCAGGCAGAGCCCGGGCAGCCCTGCCCCTGGGGTTGGGTGGTCCCCAGGTGGCAGGATGCTGGGTGAGGAGCCTGTCTGTGAGAGATCACTTGCGACAGGGCCATGCCAGGCCCAGCCAGCCTAACACAAGGTGCCTGCCCAGGTCAGGTCTTCAGAGGCAGGGATGGAAGGCAGGCGAGAAGTATAGTGAGCAGGGCAGATGTCCTGTGGGCACTGGATCCAGCCCTTGACCTTGGCTGATCAAGTTGTTCCATTTCCCCTTTTTAATACTCTGTCCCTTATGCTGAGCCTCGCAGGCCACCTTCCCATGGACCCACCCACCAGCTTTCTATGGCTTTCCTTTCCCTCCCTCGCTGAACTGGCTTTCATTCTTCAGGGGCCCCCTTTCTATTTTGAAAGGAGAGAACTAGCCACTCTGATCAGCAAAACCTAGGAGCTGTCACCCTGCACCAGTCAGAACCTGAGGACAATGCCGGAGGTGGCCCACACAAAGGCACAGCTCCAAGAGGGGCAGCCGACCTGGCCTCCCCTTCACCACTAGACCCATTTCTTCAACTGTGAAATGGGGACAACAGGACATGTGCTGCAGGGCTGTGGGGATTCGATGAGATGATATCACGAAGGTTCTTTGTAACGGGTACAGCCCATAGCCACGTCCTCTCCGTAGGAAAGCCCCAAGGCTGGAAGATCCCTTTGGGTTAACCCACCACTGTTTTCTCAGACTCTTCAATATTGACTTGTACTTTGATTTGGGCCACCACTTGGGAGTTTCAGTTCCTTAAGGTGACTGCTTGTTACTCATTTGCTCTAATTTCCTCTCTTGTGAGCTGCCAGCTCCCCAACTCGGCAAAGTGCAGACCCCACCTCCTAGGAGTCTCGTCTGTACCTCCTAGAGACATACCTTAGAAGAGGTATTCCGGGGCCTGGGGAGGGATTTGCTGCCCTTACATATACCTGCCATACTGTATGCTGGGCAGCCTCCAACAAAGTCCTGTCCTCAGGGTCTGTCCAAGCAAAGGGGGTAGACACAGGGAGATTAAGGGCCCGGACTCTGGAGCCACCTGCTTGACTTTAATCCTTGTTCCACAACTTGCTGACTGTTTTTGGGTAGGTTACTGTAAAATGAGGAGAGTCGCTGTACTCCCTCACTGGGTGGTTGAGAGGAGTGGATGGATGAACAGGTCTAAACAACAGGGGCCAGCCCGCACCTGGTGAGCTCCAGGTCAAGCTGAGCCCCTGCATTTGTAAGTGAGCCAAGCAGAAGCCACAAACTTTGTGTTGCTCCTGACTTCTGGCAAATTTCTGCTCTTATCGCAGTCCCTGCAGCACAACTGGACATGTTGCCTAAGTGTAGTCTTCTTATCCCTCACAACGGGTAGTGTGCCTTAAAAAATTTTTTTTTGAGACAGTCTTGCTCTGTTGCCCAGGCTGGAGTGCAATGGCATGATCTCAGCTCACTGCAACCTCTGCCTCTCGGGTTCAAGTGATTCTTGTGCCTCAGCTTCCCAAGTAGCTGGGACCACAGGTGTGTGCCACCATGCCTGGCTAATTTTTTGTATTTTTAGTAGAGTCAGGGTTTCACCATATTGGCCAGGCTGGTATCAAACACCTGGCCTCAAGTGATCTTCCTGCCTCGGCCTCCCAAAGTGCTGAGATTACAAGCATGAGCCACCGTGCCCAGCCACGCTTTTTCAATCAATCTATGTACCTTAGAAAATGCTCCAGAAAATTGCAGTGTCCCAAGATCATGCCACTGCATTTCAGCCTGGGCAACAGATGGAGACTCCATCTTAAAAAAAAAAAAAAAGGAAAAAAAAGAAAAACAGCTCCAGAAGCCGTAGCCAAAGTCTAAAGGTGACCACTGGCCTGGGTAGCCAAGAGCTAACATTTTTACTCAAGGTTTTACACAATGTAGGGACTGCACTAAATTCTTGACCTTGCTTCAGAGAAAAGTGTTTAGCACAGTGACAAAGGTCATCTATATCTATAGTAAACATAATTCTTTAAAATTGACAAAAGCAATACCAATAACCCAATAGAAAAATGAGCAAAGGATACAAATAGGCAGTTCTTAGAAGTGCAAATAGACATGTGAAAAGATGTTTAGATTTATTGATAGAAAATTTCAGACTGAAGTACGAACGAGGCTGGGTGTCGTGGCTCACACCTGTAATCCCAGCACTTTGGGAGGTCTAATTTAAAAATTAGCTGGGCATGATGGTGTGTGCCTGTAGTCCCAGCTACTTGGGAGGCTGAGGTGGAGGATTGCTTGGTCCTGGGACTTCGAGGCTGCTGTGAGCTGTGATTATGACACTGCACTCCAGCCTGGGCAACAGTGAGATCCCATCTCAAAAAAAAGAGAGATACCACTGTTTCATGCAGAGTGGGTGAAATGTAAATGATTCCATTTTGTAAAATAAACAATGTTAACCTACGTCTATCTACGTAGGTTAACATTGTTAACCTACATAGATGCGTATGTGGCAGGGTTTCCTCAGCCTTGACATTACTGTTATCTGGGGCTGGACAAGTCTTTGTTGTGGAGACTGTCCTGTGGACTGCAGAAGTTCAGCAGCATCTCCCACTCCCTAGATGCCAGCAGCGCCTCCCTCCAGTAGCAATAAAAAATGTCCCCAGACACTGCCAAATGTCCCCTGGGAGGCAAAACTGACCCAAGTTGAGAACCACTTAGTATATAGGTAAACATGTATAGTTGTGTGTGATTTAATGAACACAATTAAGTTTATCACCATTTTACATATAAGGAAACTGAAGTGCATTTCTTAGGGTCCCATTGTAAGCTGAGGGCCTGAGATTCCAAGAAAAGTCCTATTTCAGAGCTCAGTGTCTTGCCCAAGATGCAGCCTCACCGCTCAACCACATTCTTGAGGTTCGATTGGCTGAATGCACGTGGAACATCAGGTTCATGTTTCCAAGCAAGAATCATGGATTGGGAAGGGCAAGTGTTCACTGTGGTCCAGCTGAGGACCGTGGTGTCTGAAACTCTGTCACATGGTAGGCTACAGGCGCGGGGCTGGCTGGGCTCCCGTGAAAACACTGCAGCAGGCAGCCAGTCCGGAAGACAGCATCTGGCAGGGCCTGAAATTCAGCCCTTCTGAGTAAGGAAGATCCCAACTTGCAAAAGACATAGAGGCAGCACTGTGACTGGACCCACACTGCCACACCCATATCATCTATATTCAAGGGCAAAGGGCCAGTAGGAATTGGGGGCAGGAGGTGGAGAGGGGATGGCTGGATTCCTGATTCTTTTTCAATTTCCCTCCCTTCTGGCCACTGGACACCCAAGTACCTCCCCACTGTCCCTCCACTCTGTGCTTCCTACAAAGCACCCTCTGGAGTGCACCCAGCTGGGCAAGGCATGGTCCTACTGGGGGAAGTGTGCACATTCACATGAAGCCTGCTGGGTACCTCAACATTTGGCCTGATCATGATGAAGGTGAACTGGCTTGTTTGGGGCACAAGACTACAAGTTCTGTGAGGGCAGGGCCCACATAGCTCATGCATCTTAGGGCGCCTGGGACACAGTGGACATCAAGGTTGGATGCGGCATGGGGGAGAGAATGGTGAGGATGAGCATGGTCAGGTATCTGTGGGTTGGAACAAACCTTCCAGGCCACTGAGTCCAACTTGTGCGAAGATAGTCACTGAGGAGCTGCAGTGACATGTGAGCCTGTGAATAAACCATGGCTCTCAGGAGTTGAGTTAAACCCAGCTCCTTGCTGACCACTCATGGTAGGACAGCAATGCTGCTTAAAGAACTCGAGGCACGATTCTTATTAAATAATTATGATTTCAGTTTTTAAATGGAAACCTCTTGTGGAGCTGCTGGTAGGAAACACTGGCTGGCTGAGTTCCCTCCTTCTGTCCCTGTTGGCAGGGACTTTTAAGTTGGACAAATGGCCTCCCTAATGTTCTGGGCTGGCAGAGAGCTGCAGGCCTCCGGCTTTCTGCTGGAAGCATCAACCCTTTCTTGTTTCAGGCTTTGCTGAGCCCCAGGTAGAGCCGATGGTGGTATCCTTTGAACCCCACTGTAAAGTCTTTGCAGACATCTGTCATAGACTTTGACAGCTTTGCCACAGACGTACTCACTTGAGGGCAGAGATCAGATCTTAAGATCTTACTGCAGAAACCTAGGGCCAGTCACTCACTCTTTGAGATGTCATCGTACCAATAGATGGTGACGGTGGCTGTGCATTTCCACAATTTAGGGCTTTTTCTAAGTCCATGGCTCTTAATTCCGCTGCACCTTAGACTCTCTTGAAGATCTTCTAGTGCCTAGGCCACATTCCAGGCCAATAAAATCAGAATCTCTGGACAAGGCCTTGGAATCACTTTTTTTCAGATGGTCTCACTCTGTCACCCGGGCTGGACTGCAGTGGTGGGATCATAGCTCATTGCGGCCTTGAACTCCTGGGCTTACTTGCTTCTCTTACCTCAGCCCCCTGAGTAGCTGGGATTTACAGGCACATGCCACCATACCTGGATAATTTTTATAGATACGGGGTTTCACTATGTTGCCCAGGCTAGTCTCAAACTCCTGAGCTCAAGTGATCCTCCTGCCTGGGTCTCTTAAAGTGCTGGGATTCTAAGTGTGAGCCACTGTGCCCAGCCAGAATCAATCTTTTTAAAAGCTCCCTAAGTGGTTCCAACGTTCAGAATTGAGAGCCTCTAAGAGGACTTGGGACAGAAGTGGGGTGGAGGTTGATGGTGGTTCCAATGTGCAAAATTGAGACTCTAAGTGGACTTTGGACGGAAGTAGGGTGGAGGTTTATGTAGGAACTTGGGAATTTTTGACCGCAGCTGTTTTGGTGGTTGTGATTGAAATAGAACTGCACCAGGGTCAGGAGACCTGTGGTAGGCCCAGCAACTCTGTGACCTCTCTGAACTACACAACCTCAAGGGCAGACTGTGGTACAGGGCTGCCCCACTGAGCCATCTGCAGAGGTGGTATCACTCAACGATGAACGACTCAACAAATCAGCCTTTAAGGACAAGTCTTTCCTATTTCAAGAGCAGTCTGGACTCCTGCAGCCCGATTCAAGAGCAAACTAAGAATTTTAAGATTGGCAAGCAAGACACTCCTTAAATGGTTCCTGACTTTCCGCACGTGCAGCACACTGAAGGGTCCCAACATCTGACCGAAACACAGTCCATACCAAGCCACAACGAGATGGCACCTCACACGTTAGGGTGGCTACTATAAAAAGGACAAGGATGTGGAGAAATTGGAATTGCTGTGCATCATTGGTGGGAACGTAAAATGGTGTAGCTGCTGTGGAAAATGGGATGGCAGTTCCTCAAAAAAATTAAAGAGTTACCATATGATCCAGCAATTCCCCTTCTAGGTATATATATTCAAAGAAAAGCAGGGTCTTGGCGGGGCGTAGTGGCTCATGCCTATAATCCCAGCACTTTGGGAGCCTCAGGCGGGTGGATCATGAGGTCAGGAGTTCAAGGCCAGACTGACCAACATGGTGAAACCCCGTCTCTACTAAAAAACACAAAAATTTGCTGGGCATGGTGGCACATGCCTGCAATCCAGCTACTTGGGAGACTGAGGTAGAGGAATTGCTTGAACTGGGGCCCGGGAGGCGGGGGTTGCAGTGAGCAGAGATGGTGTCACTGCACTCTAGCCTGGGCTACAGAGCAAGACTCCATCTCAAAAAAAAAAAAAAAAAAAAAGAGAGAGAGAAAAGAGAAGAAAAGAAAAAGAAAAAAGCAGGGTCTTAGATATTTTTCTTTTGAGACAGAGTCTCACTGTGTCACCCAGGCAGTACAGTGGCACAAATATCTCGGCTCACTGCAACGTCCGCCTCCCAAGTTCAAGTGATTCTCCTGCCTCAGCCTCCCGAGTAGCTGAAATTACAGGCACCTGCCACCACATCCAGCTAATTTTTGTGTTTTTAGTAGAGATGGGGCTTCACCATGTTGGCCAGGATGGTCTCGAACTCCTGACCTCAGGTGATCCACCCACCTCTGCCTCCCAAAGTGCTGGGATTACAGGTGTGAGTGCCCAGCCTGGTCTCAGATATTTGTATATCCACATTCACAGCATTATGTGCAATAGCCAAGAGGTGGAGGCAACCTGTGTCCATGAACAGATGAGTGATTAAACAAAATATGGTCTATACATATGATCAGCAGCCTCAAGCAGGAAGGCAATTCTGAGACATGCTACACCACCAATAAACCTTGAGGACATTATGCTAAGCAAAATGAGCCAGTCACAAAAAGACAAATGCCATAATTTTCTACTTGTATGAGGTACCTAGAGAAGTCAAATTCAGAGACAGAATGTAGAACAGTGGTTGTGAGGGGACGGGGAGGTGAAAGGAATGGGGGATTAGTGCTCAATGGGTACAGACATTTGTACATATTACTTGGGAGTAAGGCAAAGTGAAGAGAAAGGAAGTTTCAAGTTCCAGACAGGATGAGACAAGGTGCTTCATCCATTCCTCGGTTTTATTCTTACTCAATGCAGGACAGAAAATGTTTCAAAGACTCACAGGAATATCTGTGGGAATGCTGATAGTGTTTCTGGTGAGAACCCGGAAAGGAGAGACTAAAAAAAATTAACTGGCCAGGGACGGTGGCTCACATCACCCAGGACTTTGGGAGGCCACAGTGGGAGGATTGCTTGAGCCCAGGAGTTTGAAACCAGCCTGAGCAATAAAGCAAGACCCCTGTCTCTACAAAACAAACCAAAAAACTGTTAGAAGCAAGCAAGTAGGTATGGATGTCACAAAAAAGGGCAAGGTGAGAAGGATGTCTAAACCATGGCTGGCTAACGGCATCTCCGAAAGAACTCACAGCTCCAGCCGGGCGTGGTGGCTCACACCTGTAATCCCAGCACTTTGGGGGGCCAAGGTGGGCAGATCACCTGAGATCAGTAGTTTGAGACCAGCCTGGCCAACATGGTGAAACCCTATCTCTACTAAAAATACAAAAATTAGCAGGGCGTGGTGGCACATGCCTGTAATCCCAGCTACTCGGGAGGCTGAGGCAAGAGAATCGCTTGAACCCGGGAGGTAGAGGTTGCAGTGGGCCAAGATCGTGCCACTGCACTCCAGCCTGGGCGACAAGAGCAAAACTCTATATCAAAAAAGAAAAAAGAATTCACAGCTCCCATGAAAAGTTTGTGAACCCCACCAGATGATCAATCTCCATTACATTTTGACTAAAAATGACAATGCAGCTTAATCCACCTTTTTGAATCCATCCATCAGATGTGACTTGGGCCTACTTTCCAAAACTCAAATGCATCCTCAATGTGCACTTTCAGTCCTGAGAAGATTCCAAAGCCTCTGCCATCTTAAACTGCCAAGAAGGCCACTCTCAGGGGCTTCCGAGCATACAGAACAAGCGAAGAGAGCGTGTAATCCCCTAAGGGGACCACAGTGAGAGTCCTCACTCATCAGGATGTGCAAGCTCCCAAATGTGTTTAAGAACCAGATATGCTGTCTTAATACTCATCCATCAGGAAAGGAACAGGAACGAAACAGAGCTGCCCGGGAGATGGGGGGCGCAGGAGGGCATCCCTCACTTCCCATATGGTAATTATGGTCAGGGGTCTGATCTAATTGTGATGGTCACAGTCCGGTCAATATGCAGGGCTTACTCCTTCCCCTTTGCGCTCTTAGTGCCTAGGAGAGGTGGAACCCATGGAACCAAATACTCATCCATCCACCATATGTCACGATCACCAGGTTACTTTGTGATCTCCTTTGAGGACCGTCTCTCACCATTCTAGTGTGTGTAGAAATCATCAAGTGAACATGCCCTTTAACTCAAAGAATGAATGCCTTACCCTTCAGGCTGGGCCCTTCCTGCCTGCCTCAAAACTGTCATATTCCTCTGTGCTCATGCCTTGGTGAACCTGGCAGACCCTGTTAGAAGGCACTGGTTTCTGTCAGGCTTTTCCATCATGGGCCTAGGAGGTGCAGGCTGCGTCCTATTGCATGTCTGGAGGGAGCAACATGGTCACTCTCCCTTGACAAGACCTCCCTTGATCCCCAACCCTACCCCGAGGTCACAGCAGCAGCCTTCCCACCCCAGACCAAGGCAAGCACAGCTTCTGCATAAAGGCTTCTCCCCTGTGCTTCCCCTGGACACAAGGCCAGCAGCTAGCTCTGGAAAGGGGTCACTGCAGGGGCAGGCCAGGGGCAGAGGCAAAGGAGGCTGCAGAGGCTGAGCTCTCCCCCTAAGGCCTCAGACAGGAAAGAGCAGGAAGAGGGACCCAAGATCTGACTGTGCCAAGAAAATCCCTGTCCTGGGTTCTCAAATCCAAATGCAGAAACTGCAAAGCAAGGGAAATAATTATTTTTTTTTAAAAAAAAAACAACCCAAGATTTTTTCTTTCCTAACAGCTAGTTCCAATGATGTTTATTACTCTCCCTGAGCTGAAATAACAGTAGACAAAAATAGAAGCAGCCTCTGGTTTTACAAAGCCTTTGTACGAGTCCTGTCTTTTCTGTCCACGCCAGGGAAATGTGTTATTGGTGCTAGAGGGAGAGGGAATGTGGACGACCATGTACAGACTGGCACAGTCCTCTGGGGTCGAGGCCTGTCTCCCTTCCCATAAGCAGGGCCTACGGGGTGTATAGGCCGGGACACAAATCTCCGCACCAAACTGACAGCAGAGAAAAGCCAGGCAACCCATTCAATTGCCCCGGCAGTGACCTGGGTTCCATGTGTGGGAATGAACTGCGGCCCTGGAGAGACTGCCTCCAGCCTTGGGGCTGATGTGGTCTAGAAGGACACCTAGCCACACGGTGGCAGGACCAGGACCCTGACCAGGCACAGAAGTTGGGTGAGTGGAGAACTCTGCTGCCCTGTAGTTGGCCCAGGGAAGAAGTCTTGATGGGGACTACTTGTGGACTGTCCGCTGGGGCTGGAGCAGCCGGAAGGAGCAGGCCTTGGACAGCAGGCTCCATGTTCCTGCTCATCAGGAGTCCCCAGTAATCTTGTCTGTTGTCCTTGGCCACCCACAACAACAGAACCCCGCTTCCCTACTCGGGAGGTACCTGGGGTCCCCTGCAGCAAAGCTCTGCTTCCCCTTGATCTTCTCCGTGAATGGGGGCTTCTCAGGGGTTATGCCACAGAGGCCTCCTGAAGCACAGGTGAGGCCCCGGCCATCTCAGGGGGACTCAGAAAACTTGGTAAACCTTAATAAAAATCCAGAGACAGGAAGCAGCAAGGATGGAACAACTCCGCCACTTTCCAGGTGAAGCTGGCCCAGCTCAGAGGCCCACTGCTTTCAAGCCCAAGGTGGCTGCTGTGCTCTGTGCTGTCACTTGGAACCGGCCTGGATTCCGGTCTCCTGGTCCTCTCATGCAGAAGACAGGCTGGGTCACGCCCTCACCGAGGGTCCTTGGAGCTGGGCAGACGGTGCTGGAGCAGCCACTATCTCAGCGGCTGCTTGAGCTCGAACAGGCCTGTCCCACCCTTGACGACCTTCCCGACCACAAGGCAGGCAGAAGGAGACCTCAGCTCATCATGGGATCCTGGCAGAGACACAAGAGCACATCAGGGGGTTGAGGTAGAAGCTGGGAATGCTGTAGGTGACTGGGGGGCTGAACACTGAGGCCTCAGGACCCAGGCACTTCCTGAGTCTCTGAAGCTGATGGGATCACAAGGCAACCCTGCTCTAGCACTTGCGAGAGGAAGGCCCTTTTCCTGTTCCTTCAAGCACAGAGGTAGGTGTCGGGTTTGCTGTTCAGCCCCCTTCAGCTGCCCCCACTCCCCTCAGCTCCCAAGATCTTACTGGTGTGCAAGGAAAGATGCCCATGGGGTGGGCCCGTGAGCCCGTGAGCCCAGGGTGGTCAGGAGAAGGGAGGCCAGGGCACCTGCCCACGCACTGACCCAGCATGGTGGCCTGCTTCAGAAACTGGAAGCTGGTTTCAAATGTCATCTGCTGTAGCGGGGAAGAGTTTGACTGGATCCCAAAGCGATTCAGTGGCTTGTAAACACCCTCGAAGCACATATAATCAGCGACCAGGGAGAGATGGCGAGGGTCGACAGCAATGCCTGTCACACGGAGGTAAAATCAGGAGGGATTAAGCAGTGACCATGGGAACGGTCAGCAGACACAGCCAGGCTGCCTCCACATCAGCACGTGGTTCGAGAGTTAGACTCCGGGGCTCCCCTGCAGCTGTGCCACCTGCTCACACTACTTAACCCTTCCCCCTGCTCTGGGGCATCTTTCCCTGACCCCTGCATCCTGCTTCCCACTTCCCTCCAGCAGCACAGGAAATAAGGATCTAACCACACTGTTTTCATTTGGGAACTGCCTTTGGGGAAAGGCAGGATGGGGCCAAGTCATCAATAAGGAGCGTCCTCAAAGGAACCAGCAGATGAGACACCAATGAAACAGCCGCAGTGATGGGAGCTGTCACCTCTTTACAGATCTGCAGTCTCCTACAGGTGCGCTCACTGCACCCGTGCTTCAGTTCCCGCCTCACTTGGTGCTGGACCGACGTGGTCCTGACCGTCCTTCCCTGAGCCTTCTGGTGTCCTGACTGGCACCCAGACCTCAGGGTGTTGCCTGCAAGCTCCTCTTACCATACACGGCAAACACATCCTTGATTTCTTTCTCGATCACCCGCAGTGCAGCCTCGATGCCATACGTGTTGGCCATGGCGTGGATATCATTGGAATAGAGGCGGCGCAGATCCAGGATCTGGAGAGGAAGGAAGGGATTTATTTAGAGCGCCTGGCCTTCCGCTCCCTTCTGCTTGCATATCTCCCCCTGGCCGCTCTCTCTCTCCTTGTGTCTGGCAGCTTGGTACAGCTGATGACAAAGTGGTCAAGAGGTGGCCCAGGATTAGCAGAAGGAAATGCTGACGCAGAGCTGCTGACGGCTCGCTGGCTGGGGCCCAAGATCTGTCTTGTCATTACAAGAATCCAGGGATGACTTTGGACACGCTTTAGATTCAATAGGAAGAAATGGATTTTTTCTTCTTATTTTTAAACTGAGAGCCCTGTTTACTAGGATTAAAGCTTCCCTTGGGAGGTAAGTTCTCCCAGCAGTGACACATTAAAGACTCTTCCAGGATGTGTGGAGCGGGGACTGGTCAGCCACACAGGTGTCTGCTGGGCCTCACCAAGGGGCCGAGACTGCAGCTGACCTGTGTTGGAGGAGACTCTCGCCCTGCACTCTAGGTGGGTGCCAATCCTCCCTGCTCATCCTCTGGGAAGGGTTTGGTAAAAGGGCTCTGGAGAGCAGGAAACTTTGCACGGTGGTCATTGGTGGGGGCAGAAGTGTACGTGGCAGAGGGAGTTTTCCCAGCCTAGTGCAGACCTGTTGGGGGGTTAGGCTAGAGGACCCCAGTTCCTGTGTTCTGTGGGGGAAACCCAGAAGGTTCTGGGAGAGTTAGTGAAGTGGGAGAACTTGGAGACACAGCTCAGGGGAAAGGACAGATGAGCCGGTGAGCAGGTGGGACAGGAATGCTGGGCACCTCCACCCCTGGGACCCCCTTTAACAGATAAAGCAAGCAGCATCCAGGCAGGTGATGTAGCGGTGATTTCTTACAACTCTACTTCAGGAAGGTTTTAATTTGAAGGAAAAAACTCTACTCAAGCCAGGCACAGTGGCTCACATCTGTAATCCCAGCACTTTCGGAGGCCGAGGAGGTTGGATCACCTGAGGTCAGGAGTTTGAGACCAGCCTGGCCAATATGCCGAAACCCCACCTGTACTAAAAATACAAAAATTAGCCAGGTGTGGTGGTGTGCACCTATAATCCCAGTTACTCGGGAGGCTGAGGCAGGAGAACTACTTGAATCTGGGAGGTGGAGGTTGCAGTGAGCCAAGATCATGCCACTGCACTCCAGCCTGGGCAACAGAGTGAGATTCTGTCTCAAAAAAAAAACCAAAAAAAACAAAAAAACAAAAAACAACCTCTACTCAAATTAGCCCAGGCGACTGTGGGCTGAAGAAAGTTCAGCAGGGTGCTTTACTGTGGGCCTGAATGAGGCTAACATGCCCGGGAATCCCGAGGAGGAGGGCGAGGGCACACACACTTGGTTTGAAGAATGTGGCCTAGAAGCGCGAATGGCTCAGGAAGAGCCAGAGTAAATCAGCTGGAGTGAGTCTCTGGGTGGCCGGGTCCTGAGACAACACGGGATGGGGGCTACTGCTTTGTCCCAGGCCAGCAGACAGCCTGCAAGGGGACACGTACCTCTGCATACTTGAACAGCTCTGGAAGGTTGATTCCCTCTGTGTTTAGCACAAGCTCCTTCTCGTTCTTACTGCTGGTCGTTTCATTCAGGAGGCACCGAGTGATGCCCTTGGTTGTATAGACGATGGCATCATGGGCCAAAGATACTACCAGGGAGCTCATGTCAAAGTTGATCTTCATCAGAGGGAGCTTCACTGTCACCTGCAAAAGGGAGGGATGGGTAGGGAGATGGCCACCCCAGCCCCCACAAAGAGGACTGGCGTGAGACTCCTTCAAAGCCTATTCAGGAACTCGCCGACTGGGGGAAGGCGGGCCTGCTGGGCAAGCCAGCGGGTAGTCCGAACACTGTGAACCGTGGATAGGTCAGCCACATCCAGTCCCCCAGATTCAAGGGGGAAACAGTGGGGCTTTGTTTTCACAGCTGTCGGTGACAACACTGAGATTCACATCCGCTCAGCCCTGCCCTGAATGTCCTTAAAGACCACAAGGCATGGTACATGCTGTTTCCCATGTGTGATTCTTGTTATTACCCCATTCACTTGGGAACCACTGAATCGGATCCAAGGAAAGACAAAGCGTAAGTGTGTGTACATGTCTAGGCATCCAGACCATCCAGGCTTTAAGGGAACTGTGAAATCCCTGGAAAGATGGTGGCTGGGGCTGTGTGTGGGGGGAACTGAAGTGCCCCTGCCTGCGGGCACGAACAGCGTCTCCATAACATGCGTCGTCCACGTTAACACAAATCTGTTGTACTGAAGGTTAAAGGAGGTGGTGTGTTTGAAAATACCTAAAGGCCTGGTAGATCGTCCTGTGTGTCTTGAAAGATCAGGGAGAACTGCCTTACTAGGGTTTGAAAATGGTATGTGTGGCCCTATTTCGGGACAGAGAGTTTATAGCCATCACCAGATTCTTAAAGGGATCTGGGATTAAAAAGAACAACTGACTCTCACAGGCCCCAAACAGAAAGCCTGGGTGTGCTCTGGGCGGGAGACCATGGGCTGCCCGCTGCTCAGCGGTGCAGGGCAGCTCAGCAAGCCCCTCCCAGAGGCACTTGTCCAGCTGCACTGATCACCCAAGCCCTGGCCTGCAAGGCCACACTGACCTGGCACCACAGGCTCTCCTCGGTATCATACTGGTAGTCCTCTATGAAGGAGTGGATCTCAAGCACAGCCTGGACCCGGCGCTTCGTGGCCTCGGCCCCCTGGGGCTCCTGGCTGTGGGTGGATTTCCGGGGCTGTGCCAGGAGGGCGGGTAGGGACGGGGCCTCCTCAGCACCTGAAGCCATTTCTTCGTCTTGCTCTTGGGTCTCTTGAGCACCTTCCCTGTGGGCATTCCCTTCCTCCTGAGCGTCCTCATCATCATTCTCCTCGCCTTCCTTCTCCTCCTCTTCCTCACTCTCATAATCAACCTGCCAGGAAAGGGAGCGCAGGCTGTGTCATTTGGGGTCTACCTGAACTCTGCCTGTGGAACAAAGACCCGAGCAAAGCCTTGGCTTCCTGGGCTGCCCAGCCCCACCTGCTCCACACTCACGGCTCTTCTACTCTGGCCTGGTTGGGCTTTCTTCTTCTTTTTGCCCTGAGAATGCTACTGCTCTGTCCCCACTGAGCCCCCCACAGAGGTGGAGTTCACCCTCACTCGGCCCTCACTGGTACACCCACTCACCAGTAAGTTCCCTCGGCCCCTCTAAACTGCCCTTTGTCCTTGCAGCCATTATGATGGCAGGGGACTGGTTTGAGGGAGGGGAGAGAGGTATATTTTCATTGTAAAAACCAGAGGCAGCCTGACTTTTTCTTGCCAGAAGCCTGTCTGGGCCCTTGAGTCTGATTCAAGTCCAGGGATGGCCAGATCTGAAGGGCCGCCCTGAATGGCCCTGTGCAAAATTCCCATGCCATGAAGCCCATCTTTCAAAAGAGAGGTATGCTGGGCAGGCAGGTGATGCCTCAGGGTTCCTTGTGGGTTCGTGGCATGACACAGAGGTATGGCCTGGGTGCCGGGAGATGATCCCTCTAGGTTAACAGAGAAGGGGGCCGGGACCATAGCCCCTTCACCCCAGTGCAGGGTCTCTCACCTCCTCCTCCTGCTTCTCCTTGCGTTTGGCATCAGAGGCATCGGCATCCCCCTCATCAGCTTCAGCGTCCACAATGTGCCCCTCCTCTTCCTCATCACCCTCCTGCTCTCCCTGTGGTTTGGATGCAAGGAAGAAAAAGATTAACTCCAATATCCAGTGCTCAGTGAATCTGTCCATCCACCCACCCACCAACCCATCCACCCATCCGTCCATGTCCCACCCTTCTAACCCCTTCCCCCATCCAGCTACTACCCTTCATCCCCCGCCACCCAACCCAACCCGTCCACCCAGCATCTACACTGTCAATTCCTGATCTCAGGCCTCCCTCCCTTCAGTCTTCATCTTTACATGCACCACTTACATGCGTTCGATTCCTAAAAACTAAAAAAAAAAGTGCCAGGGCTTGCTTTCTTAAAAGAAGATGGTGTAAAATATTGTTCCAAGTATTTTTGATCAAACCCAGGTGCAAGTGGGGATGAGGAGGAAGGGCTGTCTTGGTGGAATACTGAGTACCTCTCTCCTTCTCCCCCTGAACTTGGCTCCTAGTTTTTGTTTTTGTTGTTTTTTTTTTTGAGACAGAGTCTTGCTCTGTCACAAGGCTGGAGTGCAGTGGCATGATCTTGGCTCACTGTAACCTCTGCCTCCAGGGTCAAGCGATTCTCTTGCCTCAGCCTCCTGAGTAGCTGGGACTACAGGCACACGCCATCATGCTCAGCTAATTGTTTTTACTTTTGGTAGAGATGGGGAGTTTTACCATGTTGACCAGGATGGTCTTGATCTCCTGACCTCGTGATCCACTGGCCTTGGCCTCCCAAAGCACTGAGGTAACAGGCATGAGCCACCGCACCCAGCCTGGCTCCTAGTTTTTTATACTCTCCTTCTGGATGAATTAAAAATTAAGACCAGGCAGCATTCTAAAGATAGTCCCTGCTTGTGCTTGAGTGAGCCGGAAGGTGAACTCACAGAGCAGGAGAGACCTAGCATTTTCCCTGGCCTACGCTAGCCCCTCATTTTAGGGCTGAGGAGACAGACCCAGAGAGGGGTGACACAACTGGGACCACAGAGCTGGGCGGGGCAGTCCCAGTCCACGTCATGTCCCAGCCCGAGCAGGCTTGCTGCTGGCTCAGATGGCACTCAGGGACCTGCTCCCACACCACCCTCAGTTCTGGCCTGCTCCTGGGTGCCTTGGCAGATGTCTGATTATTTATCTGGACTATTTTGCTTCTACTGGTTTTTCTCTCTTCTTCACCTTTTTGTCACTGCAGCCCAACTTCCCTGTTTCCAGATATGTCTCTGGTCCCTGCCAGTGCCCTGGTGGGCCTCAGTTCATCTGGCCCGGGCAAGTTGAAGGCAAAGCAAAAGGAAACTGGAAAAAGAACTTTCAAAGGCTCAGCACACGCCATTGCCTTGAGCCCCTGCGCAGGATGAAGACCACTTACAGCGGGGTCTTGGAGAGCAGAGAGCTGATGCAGAGGCCTGCCCCGGGGCTGGTTACACCATGCTGCCTGCAGCCTCCCCTGCCTGATCATCAGGCCAAGAAGTGGATGCTGCTTCCAGGCTCTCTCAGAACAGCAGGTAAAAGCTGAGGCAGGCAGGAGACGGGCCAGCACCAGGATGGGGCTGGAGAAGCAGAGAGAACAGGCACAGAGCCTGCCCAGCCTGGAGGCTCTCCCTGTGTGACCCTAGTGACCCCCGGGGACTCACTCACCCGACTCCTCCCGGACTCCTCAGTGTTGTCCAGATCCCTCTGCGTAGCTCTTCGAGTATTTACGTTCCTGAAAGCTGATGCTTTATTATTCTTCTTTCTGATGGATTCCATCAGAAGTTTAAAGAATCTGAAACGAGAAGAAAGCCACAAAGCCCTGTGCAGTACCAGCATGTCCAGCCCTGCCCTCATTTCAGGGGGTAGGACGCTGAGGGATTCCCATTCCCACAGGGGATTAGTGCATGAGACGGGGGCCACCCCTCCTAGCTGCTCACTTTTCCCTACCCGCTGTTTTGGAACCATCTCTGGCGTGTCGGGAACACCAGCTCCACAGACTGACAGGCCTGGTGCTCTGCCATCCTGAGTATGAGTGGGACAGGCAGCTTCCTAAGCTTTAAGCCCCTTGTCTAGAAAGTATGGGAATTACTACGGATTCTGCAACCTTGTTTGCTAATGATGAGAAACAACCCTATGTCTGATTCCTCTCACAGGGCCTGGCAGAGTGTGTGCTCGGTGAAGGACAGTTGTTGGTGCCGCTGTGGTCGACCTCTAACAAGGCAGGCAGAGTCTACTGTAGGAGAGGGAACACCACCCAGGACTAGGACCTTCCCCCGCCCACCACCTGTAGCATCTCCAGAAGAGGGTGTTGCTCCAGCCAGAGAACTCCCATCACAGCAATGTCATGAAAGAACAAAGATTTCGGCCAGGCGCGGTGGCTCACGCCTGTAATCCCAGCACTTTGGGAAGCTAAGGTGGGTGGATCACGAGGTCAGGAGTTCGAGACCAGCCTGGCCAACGTAGTGAAACTCTGTCTCTACTAAAAATACAAAAAGTAGCCAGGGATGTTGGCACACACCTATAGTCCCAGCTACTTGGGAGGCTGAGGCAGAAGAATAACTTGAACCCGGTAGATGCAGGCTGTGGTGAGCTGAGGTTGTGCCACTGCACTTCAGCCCGAGCAACAGAGTGAGACTCCATCTCAAAAAGAAAAAAACATGAAGATTTCAGAAGGGCTCCTCAGAATTTCGAAGGGCAGGGATAACTTGGCTTGTGGCAATGAATGGTGTCAACAGGTTAGAACCAAACCAATTGAAAAGAACCAACCTGAGGCTCAGAACCTGGCCCTCTCCGCCTTCCTCCAGAGCCATCTATTTTGAGGGCCTCTTAGGATCTACCCTGTCCCCTCCATACCACTTCTTTCTGCATGGAATCCCTTGCCTGTCTTCTCCAACAGGCCAGAACACCACACCAAGAGGGTTGCTTGTGACTGAGAATCAGGTCCCTCACGTGTTCAACCAGCCATCCCGTTTTCTCTGAGCACCTATGCTGTGCCCAGCATGTGCCAGCCCTGTTAGCAAAGCAAGGACGAAAAGACAGGCTCCTGGTCTCAAGGAACTTAGAGTCTTCATTTAAAAAGCAGGCAGGTCCAACATATACAATTTTGCTCATTATAAATGAAAGAATGCCACTCACCCACCCCAATATTATTATTATTATTTTGTGGCTTGGTTTTTGTTTTGTTTTTTTTTTTTTGAGACGGAGTTTCACTCTATCACCCAGGCTGGAGTGCAGTGGTGTGATCTTGGCTCACTGCAATTTCCACCTCCCGGTTCAAAGGATTCTCATGCCTCAGCCTCCTGAGTAGCTGGGATTACAGGCGCCCACCACCAAGCCTGGCTAATTTTTGTATTTTTAGTAGAGACGGGGTTTCATCACGTTGGCCAGGCTGGTCTTGAACTCCTAACCTCAGGTGATCCACCTGCCTCGGCCTCCCAAAGTGCTGGGATTACAGGCATAAGCCACTGCACCTGGACTCCAATATTATTTTTTAACTTTTTAAAGGTGTACGTGGTTTACCCTTGGCAGAAAAAAGCCCCCTCATCCATTAATCCAGAGAAGAGCTTCTTCACCAGGCACTGGGGACAGGAACAGGATGGCCAGATGACTTTAGAAAGATAGAATCCCATTGGAAAGAGGGGGCAGAAGAGATGTTTTTGTAAGGACAGGTTCAGGTTAAAGTCCTTGTCCTGCCACAAACTGGAGAGGAGGGTCTCGATCTCATCTGTAATACGGGATCACCCTCACTCCGTGCCCGAGGCTACTGCGCAGAGCAGAACAGATGGAATGAGATGGGGTGGGGGTGCGAGGCTCAGCTGCTCCCACACACAGGGCTGCTTCCCGCAGCTGGGCGCCCCCGCCTGTCTGAACCTGTGGCAATGTCACGGCTCTGATGCATTTGCCCCCAGCATCTCACATCCAGCCTCAACTCCAAATGCCCATCTTCTCCCTCCCCCCAAGGCGCCCTTTGGGCCTTTGCTTGAGCTGCTCACTCTGCCAGCAACTTCCCTGGCCAATATCTACCTACTGACGCTGTACCCATCCTTCAAGCCTGGGCCTCAGCAGATGTAACTCCTCCAAGAAGTCCTCCCTGATTCCCCCTGCCTCTTTTGGTGACCAGGACTTGCGGAGGGAAGGTGAGGAGACAAAATGAACACCTGGTGAGTAAGTGGTAGGCATACGACCAGTGTGCCAGTTTTCCTGGAGGTGCAATTTGCCCTTCTGTGATTTTGCCGAGAGCAGGGGAACTAATGGCCCACACTGACTGCCTTCTCAAGGTTGTGCTGTTCATCAGAATGTAGCAACTGAAAGGGAACAGGAGGGGCAGGTGGCAGAGAAGCCTCCCATCCCACACAAATAATTACAGAGCACATGACCCCTGGCGGTTTCTGAAAGCGCCTGGCAACAACTCCACCACCTGCTGTTTGGAAAGTCAGATTCACAGAAGCTACAATTACAGACTGTCAGCTTGGTCTTTTCATGGCTGGGGACCGGAGGCCAAAACTTACAGCCCCTAACTCCCAGCTCAGTGCTCTTTCCACTTCACTTCCCCCGCCACCTGCCAGACAATGTACACAAACAGCCGGGTGCCAGGGCAGAGATTTGGGGGGCCTTCTACGATTGTATATCTCTACCTAGGGAACCATCTGTCTCATGCTTTTTTTCTCCAGGCTCTGTCAAGAGTCTCCTGACCCCACAGCTGGGAGAAGGGAGGGTAAGGGCAAAGAGAAAGAAAAGGAGGGTTGCAGAGAGGAAGGAAAGGGGAGGGAAGGGAGAAAGGAAGGAGAAAAAGCTTCTTGGGGGTTGGCTGCTCTTTTGAAAGTGCATTCACACCTCCTCCCATTTCCTGTGGGAAGCCAGAGGCCTGAAGGCAGCTGCTCTGCTGCCTAGGGCCAGACAAAGGGACTCCAGACCGCACCCAGCTCATCCACAGCCCTTCTTTTAGCTCTGCCTAACCCCTCAGCCCATTCTTGAGGCCATTTCCATCACAGCTCAGCTTTACAAGTGCACAAGCAAAATGCAGGGAGGAGTTGAAAAAGTACCTCACAGCTGGGAACAAGCCAGGGCTGTCCCTCATCAGGAAGAAGTCTTAAAAAGTGATTTCCTATTTTCAATTCCATGAGGTAATATAAGTAAAAAGAACCCCGGCACGGGCTGGCACCGGCCTCGTGCCAACCTACCTGCTGGGCAGGCCTGGACCTCCTGCGAACAGAACTGGGGCAGAACATCCAACTCTGCCCACTCCTGGTTATTCTCAAGAGGCCATGAAATCTGTATTCCCATTTCCCAGAAAATGGCTGCCAGGCTAGCACAAACCCTCCGCATTTGCTAGTTATGTTTCTCACCATTAATTAAGGAGCTGGCAGGCTGGTGCACAAAGCACTCCTCTGTCACTCTGTCCAGTGCCCTACAGCATGGAGGACAACTCGACAGAAGAAACGTTCTCAGCCCAGGCCAGCACCAACACAGGTGCTCCCGAGGCCCAGCCAAAAACAACTTCCCCAGGGCTCGTGAACTGGGGCAGGAAGCACCTGGCCAGTGACCCCCATTCAAAGGACTCAGTTCACATCCAGGCTCCTCTACCCCAACACCCACCATCCCCAATGCCACCTGCAGAGAGGGCTGGCTTGAGGCCAGGCCCCATAAGGTGAGAGGGCAGAGGGCTGAGGGCAGAAAAGTTGTGCTGTGTTGCTCATGCCTGCCCGTGACTTGGCGACAAATGGGCATGGCTCAGTATGTGTTTGTGGGATGGCTGAGTGCAGGGAGCTTTCTGCTTCTGCTCTGTCATTGCTTCTCTATCTAAGCAGCTCCCAGAAGACCCGAGAACTGGTCTAGATTAGAGGCAGTGGTCAGTGGCCTGTGGCCAGATCCTGCAACAGATCAGATCCATCTGGACCTTACCCGGCTTTTAAAAGCACATGAATTAGTTGCTGATGTTTAAAAGTTAGATCTCATTTATATAAAAGCAAAATCAAGTAACCAAGTGACCCAAGAAAGAAAAAAAAGCAGGGGCAGGAAGCTTGTTTTCTTTCTTTTTAAATCAAAAGATCTGGTGACCCTGGCCCCCAGTCCTGCATGGTAACAGGTGCCCCTGGGCACAGGCTCCACACTCTTCAGTCTGCCGGGGGCCTCCAAACCTGCTTCATTGGCCTGTCACGTGCTGGGCTATGTAGCATTTGTGTTCACTCTTCGCCATCTAGGGTCAGCTGGTTAAGTCAAAAGTGCTTCGAGGGCTCTTCCAGGCTTGCCCCAGGCCCCAAAGAGCCCATCTTCCTGCTCCCCTGAACTCAGCATCGTGGCCTCTGCTTTTCACATGTCTAACAGTAACCTGAACTTGAGACAAAAGTTCCTTTTCCCTACTGGACAGGAACTGGGATTTCTCTGGAGGCAATCCAGGTAACAGAATGGAGGTCTAAGAGCAGCATGCCATCTGCACATTGTTCACTATTCACAGAATCTAAATGCATCAGGAACCACATTACGCTGCCTGGAGTAACACCCTATCAAACATGAACAGCACGTGCTGCTCCGACACCACAGAAGCGCCGTGTTGACGGTGCTCCCTTCTGTTTACCACACCCACATTTCCAGGTCTTAATGCCTGCAAGCCCCAGAAGACAACAATCCCAATGTCAACCCAAGAGAAGAAATGGGCTCAGGGAGTGATGTGTGGCTCACAAAGTCACACCCACAGCCAGATTTCCAAACCACCCAGGTTTCCAGATCAGGCTGCAGGGCTTTCTGTATTCCTAAACTCTTCCATTGAAGGACTCATTTGGGCAAAGGCACTCAATCGCTAGGAGCCCTGTGGCTAGGTGCTTCCAGCCCCAGTTCAGTCGAGAACATTCTCTGGGTCAAGGTCAATGACAATAACAGCCTGAGTCCTGACCTTGTTTCCATGAAGCGCAGGATGTCCTCGGGTCTCAGGCACTTCTCCTGCTGGTAACATGCATGTGGCAGAAACTGAAACCGCAGCTGGTACACCCGGAATTTGTTCTGTTTTTCTTCTATACATAAGGACTCCTGGACGTCAATTATCTGTAATACCTGGAACCAGATGGACAGAGAGAACTTGACTTGCTCAGGTCCCAGCTGACTGTGCAATGCAAGTGGCTTACGAGACCCAAGGGTTTACAGACAGCAGCTAGGACCACAGGCCAAGCCCTGGTATGGATCTGCTGGGGGGGTTCACAGCTTGCAGTCACCTCCAGAGAGTGGGCTGAACCTCCCAGAAGTGGCCTCAGCAGAGCTGAGGTAGGCAAACAGGAAATGGTTTATTTTTCATGTACAGGAGGATGCTGTGGAACTAATGACTCTCAAAAGCTTCCTGATCTGTCTCTGCTCAGCACCTGGCAGAGACAGCTTATCTCTCACTGGTGGGAATCCGAGCCCAGGGTCAGAGCAGTAAGCAAAGCCTGTTCTTCATGGATGGGGAGGACATAGGCACATGCTTTCACCCCGTCTGCAGCCCGGGAGGGAGAGACAGTTACCTCCCCTAAGCACACTCTGGTGAGATGCTTCTTCAGGCTTTTCACTCTCTTCAGGGCTCTCTTGGTGTTGAGCACAGGCACACTCATCATGGGTGTCTTGATGTTGGCGCTGGCCACCATGAGAATCTCCCGCAACCTGTCACAGAATGAGGGGACATCCGATCATGAGTGACAACCAGACCCTCTGTTTGGGTGCAGCTCCTTCTAATGAAGTTAGAGTTCTTCTGGGATCTGAGAGAGGCCTTGGGATCTCACAGGGATAATATGCTGGATCAGAGAATCCCAGCTCTGGCCCCGTGTGTGGCAGAGGAAACACCTGTCCATTTCCTCCCTGGACTGCCCACTCCTTGAGCTCAGGGCTTTGATTCTTGTTTCCTATCACCTGTGCTTTGCAAACAGCAGGTGCCTGCTGACGCTTACTGAATGAGTAAGTGATGCAGGAAAGGCATTAGCACCCACAGTGCTCCTGCTGCGCTCAGCTAGCCCTCACTGCCCAGCTGTACAGGGGGTCCCAGCCTCTGGCCTTACACAGGGGGGCCCTCTGAGGTTTGGGAAATGAGGTACCTGTCCAGAGTTCATTTGCTAGAAAAAGGGAGGGCCAGGGACTGAATGCAGATGGGTCTGAGCCCACACTCATTCCTCTTGCCCAGCGCATATGTCTACCTGAAGGGCCAGGGCCCAGGACCATGTAGGGCACGTTCTATGTGAATGGTTCCCCTGAAGTTGGGCAACCAGGCACCCTGTGTGGGGCTTGTTAACAATGTACATCCCTGAGTCCTTCCCCTAGCAGTGTGTGGTCTCACAGGCATCTCCAGGAACTTGGATGCAGGGGTTGGCAGAGGGATAAATGGAGATCCTACCAGGCCTGGGTACCAAAGAATCTCAAACCGGGCTCTGGAACTTCTAACCCCAATCCCCACTTTGATGAGACTCTCTCTCTCTCTCTCTCTCTCTCACACACACACACACACACACACACACTCTCTCTCTCTCTCTCACACACACACACACACACACACTCTCTCTCTCTCACACACACACACACACTCTCTCTCTCTCTCTCTCTCACACACACACACACACACTCTCTCTCTCTCTCTCTCTCTCACTCTCTTACTCCCTCTCATTAAATGATTCCTTCTCCAGGAAAGGCTAGGACAGACCCCACCCCGTGCTCCCAGCCCCACACCTTGGAATGCCCAGGGTGACGTTCATCTCGCCTCTGCCTGCAAAGTGGAAGGTGTTGAGGGTCATCTGGGTGGAGGGCTCTCCGATGCTCTGGGCGGCCAGCAGGCCCACGGCCTCGCCTGGCTCACACAGTGAGCGCTGCCACTTCAGCTGCAGCAAGGTCCTCAACCTAGAGACGGCAGGGGGGCGGCAGGGGTCAGGAGCAGACGACACAGACTGTCAACACTGCCCGAAACCAGAAACCCAAAACCTCTACCTCTTTCTGGACTTGTTTTTCCTAGGCAAAAGATCCCTCTAATCTTCACATTCCCACCAGTGACCCTGAGATGTCCTGAAATTCCACAGCACTGATCCCAGCTGGGTGGCTGAAGCTCTACCCATTCATGCTTGGACTGTTCATGTTTGCCCCTAGAATGTCACATGTCCACACTGGGCCTGTTACCACAAGCTCCCTAAGCAGGAGAATTTCTGGGCTCAACTATTCACTTTTTCCTTTATTCATTCTTTTTTCTCTATTAGTTACGACAGTTTGGAGACAGCTTAAACCTCCTGCTATAAAAATTAGAAAGAGGTTCATTATGGGGATTGAGGGGATGGGAGTGTTTATTTTTTTGATTAGTATAAATGGCTGCAGACCACATCAGAAGTATTCATGCTGCACAATCTGTAATTTATTAACCATTTTTCCTATGAAGGCCGACCTTGTAAGAACAGCCACTAGGATCACTGTGCTATAGTGTATGTGTGTGTGTCTCTCTCTGTGTGTGTCTGTGTGTCTGTTGCGTGTGTATGTGTGTGTGTTGTGGGTGTTGTGTGTCTGTATATACTAGTGCAAGCTGAGGCCTTCAGATGGTCTTTTCCTTCTCAAGGTATGGGAATCCAAAGCTCAAAGGATCACTGGAGTAATCAGATCCAAGTCCTCATGAAAAGTTAAGATGTGGTGTCCCTGGGAATGAATGACCTGCCCTGGATCACATGGTTGGTGGCAGCAGCTGAACAGTGACCAGATACCGTGACTCTCAGTCAGCCCCATCCACCACACCAAACCCAAAAAGCAGTCATTTCTGCAAGCCTGTGTCCCAGCAGATCACTATCCCTATCTTGGCCCGGATGGGGTTGTCCACTCCTGCCTCCCTGCACTTGATCACTCCTGGGCCCTCAGGGCTTGTGCAGTGCCCCTGGCTGTCTTACTGCCCTCCCTCTCACTGAAGTCTCAAACCCAGGAGGCAGCCCTCTTCTCCCAGCGAGGGTAGGGCAGGGGCTAGGAAGCAGGTTCTCCTGCACGTTGTGCAGCAAATCACTGTCATTACCTGTCGAGAGAAAGTTCTGATTTCTCATAACTTCTCTCTGTTTGAGCTGCCCACTCTTGACTGTAGTCATCAACCTTTGTTTCAAATGTTTCTGACACTGATGCAAAGTGTATGTCAGGGCGCCAGACAGACAGACTGGGGTCAGGACAACTGGCCGCCTTCTTCTGGTATTTCCTTCGGCTGTGCTCATCCAACTCATACCACATCCTCAGCATCTGAATGGAAGGATGGGTCTCAGCTACGTGGGAGGGATACCCAAGTAGCATAAGGGGGATCAAAGGCATTGGCTTCCAATGAGAGTAAAGGAAAACAGAAAGACAGAAACCTGATTGCAATGAGAAACCATCTCCCCATTTAAAATGGGGAGAGACTTACATCTGTCGCAGGGTACCCTGCTTCACTACATGTCTAGCAGCTCTTCATCCTGGCCCGTCCAAGCCCAGGGAAGGTGAGCATGTAATTCACTAAGGAAACTGGGATTCTTTAAGAGTAATCTTTTAGAGTTATGATTAGGCTAGGACAAGAGGCAAAACCATGACCGTCTCAGGCCAGCTAGGATGTAGTCACCGTGAGCCAGGTTACCTCTGGTTCTAGGCTCTTTCACATGCTCTGTGCTCTCAAGGCTGTCCCAAAGTGACTGCTTCAAAGAGACCCCCTACTTCCAGCTCCCAGTGTGCTTGGATGTTGGGAGGCACCAGCAGCAGAGGGAAAGGTGGGAGGAAGAGGATCCTGGTATTTATCCCCAACCCCCTCTAGTGGGTATCTACCTAGGGCTCTGTCCAGTGGCCCTGGCACGTAGCTGTCCTCTCTCTTTCTCATGACTGCTCCCCATTCCTTCATACTTGGGGTGGTGGGGAACCCCAAAGTCACCGGTCACATTTAGTTCCCCCAAACCCTGCCTACACCCTTGTTAAGAGTCCCCTCCTTACATTCCCATTCGAAAGCCGTTCTGTTCTGACTGATGGTGAACAAAGCTGGAATTTATGATTCCACCTTCTATTAGGAAAACAAGCCCTCGTCCCTCACACACTGACTAAGCCTGGACGTGATGGGCATTAAGGACACCACCTCCCTGAGTCACCTCCTGAGTCCCGGGGCTGCGGCCGTTCCGGTTTCCACTCTCAAGGTTCAGGGCTTTCACAGCTGCCTCAATTTTTTGGGAATAACTCAAAAAGGCACCTCTTCTCAGCAGGGTGTTGGGGTGCTTGCTTTGCCATTTTTTGATGGCTCTGAAGTGGCGGAGAGCTTTTTTGGGATCAGCTCTGGATAAAACTTCATGGAGATGATTTGATTTCATTATCGCCTAAACAAACAAATCACACACATGAGATCAAAGAGACGAGGACATGACAGAGGGCCATGGAGCACAAATTCAGGGGACCCAGGTGGCTGGTGTGGAGCCCTCACGATGGGGCCAAGCCCCCGCTCTCAGAGAGGCTGAGCATCCATTGCTCATCAGGGCTCTCACTTTGTGCAAACCAGACTTGGGAACCAATGGTCTTGGGAGCAGAGGGAGGCATGGAGAGAAAGCAGCACACTCAGAGCCCCCGCCGGAAGCACAGGGGAGTTTCTGGGAAGAAAGAAAGAGGGGAAGAGCGATGGCCAAGCTCGAGGACAGGAACCATGATGGAAACGACCCAGCACCAGAGCACAACCCTCAATTCTACCATCAGCTTGATGATCTTGGACAGGTCATATCGGTTTCAGTTTCCCCATCTGCCAAATGGGGTGACTGCCCAATCAACAGTGAGTTTGTGTCTGACAGGCCCGTGTTCAAATGCTGGCTCCGGCACACACACTGCTTACTTAGGCTTTGATACTCAGTTGCCTCAGCTGTAAAATGGGCAGAGTAATGCCTACTTCCCTGGGCTGCAGTGAGGAGGAAAACAGGTAATACTGATAGCGTGCTTTAGCTGGGGGCCCAGCACACAGCAAATGGCCCCAAACAGGAGCTGTTATTCCAGAGGTGCTCATGCCCTTCAGCAGCCACCTCACATGATGAAAGTCCACAGGCTTTGAACTTGTCAAGCATTTCAGGGCACTGACTACTGCCTTATAAACCCTCCCCACTCTACTTTTCAATGTCCACTTGGACTGGGTCGCAAAGCTCAGGGCATTCCAGTTCTCTAACCTCAGTGGAGAGGCCCACTGCTCGGTCCCCAGGATCTGGGGTCTACCACACTACCTCATAGTTGCTGGCCAGGAAGGGGAACTGCTTGGGCTGCAGGAACTGTGTCTTGGGGACGTCTAGGCCATCTTCCCCATACAGGAACTGTACCACACTGCCGTCACTGTCTCGGACCGTGAGATCATACTGCACGACCAGCCCCTCCAGGTGCTTGATGATGCACCTGTTAAGGACACCAGCAGCTCCGTCACTGCCAGGCTCATCACCTCCCAGGACAGCCTCTGATGAGGGTTGGGGGCAGTGGAGGGGAGGTAAAGGGGGACTGCCATTCTGCAGGCAAGCAAGACTTCAGGACAGGCTGGCTCCAAGGCCCCGGGGTCTGGGCTGGCTCCAGCATCCCCCAGCCAGGGGCTGCATTTCCTGTTGGTTTTCTAGGAGGAGGGGGCTGCAGCCATGTGACCAAGAGGCTTCACTACCACCCCTAGAAGTGGGCGTCCATCTAGCCCCAACTGCTCAACGACTGCCTGACCCTGCACTCTCCTCCAACGCAGATCTCCCCAGAGACCAGTGTCCTCAGAACTGCAAGGTGGGCAAAGCAGGGGAGCTGTCAAGGATTCTCAAACTTGGTTAGCCCAGGGATCGCCAAGGACACTAAGGGGTATTGGGAACTAAATGTTGATGTGAATCCCTCAGCTGGCAGCCTTTCTCCTCAGCCTTAGCTCAACTTCTGCCCTCTGCCCTAGTCCTGGCCCTTCTGCTTACCTCTCCAGCCACTCTGCCTAGGTTTTCCCTCCTGCCACCCTACGAGAGGGCTTCCCAGGAGTCACTGTCCTCCGACCCCAAGCCGTGAGACAGGAGTCACTGTCTTGGCAACTGAGCCTTCAAGGAAGCAAGACAAGCTTGCCACTGCCCAAGACTTTCTCCCACAGCCATAGCTCCCCCCAGGGAAAGAAAGACTCTCAGAACACACAGCCCTTTGTATAAGCCTCTGAGCTCTACCCATCCTGCAGAAGGGGAAGAGTATCTGCTGCTGTCTCAGGCCATTCAAGGAAACTTTTAAGTTTTTTCATCCACGGAATCTTAAATGAGCTGTTGATGTAATATGAAAGATGATGGGATGAAGGGCCCTGGGACTATATCTTAAGGGGGCACGGCAGGTGCTTCTTACCTCTGGAGATAGCCTGAGCGGCTGGTTTTCACAGCAGTGTCGACCAGGCCCTCTCTTCCTGCCATGCAGTGGAAGAAGAACTCCTGCAGAGAATGGAACCCAGGTCCCAAAGGTGAGGAGAGTGTGCTTCCTAAAGGGTTCAGGTCAACACCTCCAGTAGCCTTTCCTGACCAGACAGGCCACTCCCTTCCCTGATCTCCTAGGACCTTGACCTCCACAGCTACAATGGCCCCAGTGTCTTCTGCCCTATCCTGTGGTTCTCTTTGCCTCGCACTGCCCAAGAGCAGAGGGACAAGTAGATCAGAAGTAACAGTCCATGGGTCTCCAGTATTGCACCCCATGCCCCATTTTCCAAATAGAAACAACACTGGTGCCTTACCCCGCTATTGGCTTCAGCCCACATGTCTAAATTCTGCTTCTAACAGTGTTAACGGGTTCAGGATGCTTTCCAAGCTTTTTGATTACAACTCACAGTAAGAAATACATTTATAATTGTAATCAGCAAACAGACATATATATATACGTGTGCATTTAAAAATATGTAATTCAAATGAAATCCTCCTGACACTATCTTATCCTTTACTATAGGGGATAAACTCTGATACTGTCCTTACCACTCTATTCTATTTCATTTCATTAAAAAAATGCTGATCACTATGTACTATGATGATTTTATGATTCACTAAGGGGTCGCAATCAGATTTTTTTGAAGTCTGGTCTACAAGAACCCTGCAACATCCCTGCCAGAGGCCATGAATGACCAGTGGAGACAGACTGTGTGGGGCTTGTGGAGGAGGCTCTGGAGCAGTTGGTAGCCTTGGAACAAAATTTTGGTCCCCTGCATAGCTGGGCTTAGATGTCTGATCACAAAGGTCATCCTTCCAGAGATGTATTAGACCAAAGAACAAGATATCAATACTAAAAAAGCCATTTCTGACAAGTATAAGGAGAGAAACCCTTCTTTTCAGGGAGAGTTCTGCTTCTGACAAGCCAAAACTAGACATGTGCTACAGCTAGTCCCATTATGAAGGAAATAAATCTCTGTGATGCTCGTTTTGGTGACAGCGCCCAAGTGAGTGGCACCCCACCCCCAGCTGCCTCCAAATGCAGACAGGAATTGGTTTAGAGGTCACACAGAAGAATAGGGTGGAGTTGGGACTGTCCTCTTTGTCTTTTCATCTATCAGCAAACACTTACCAAGCACCTGCTATGTGCCAGCACCACTCTAGGCTCTGGCACTACAATGGTAAACACTACATGGTTGTGTCCTCATAGGCCCTAGTGTCTGGCGGGTAAACAGTAAATGGCTTGCCATTTATCACTTGACCATTCTTGCTCAATGTCATTGGCAGAAGTCACAGTTTGTCTACAATTAAGCCTAGAAACGAGGGAAAAAGAAAATGGAAAAACCAAAATACATACAGGAGGTTTGATGCCAGTGAGGAATCTGCCAGTGACAAAACCACCAGCCCTGGGGGTGAACTCATAAGGCTCAAAGCAGGGCAGTGACTTGCCAGACGCCATCAGCGGGGGTCTCCGACCTTCCAATTCAATCTGGCCCAGCAGGCATGAGATCTGGAGGACAGGAAACCCACAGAAAACTGAAGACCCACATGTGTGTTCAACAGTGCTTTGTCCCACCCGGGAAGGTAGAGTCTGACCTTGAAGAAAAGCTACATGGAAACGGGGTTTAACCTACATTGAGGCGAACCTACATTTCTAAACAAACCAGGAAGCTTTCATTTTAAGAAAGAAAGAAAAAAAATACCTGCATCTTCCTTTCATTGACTGATCTGGATTTTCACATTTGGGGTCAGCTAAAAATGGGTGATATCTATAAAAGGAGCCATGTCTCAGAACCATCTCATGTTATACCTGTAAGGGACTGGAAGGTCCTAATGGGGAAACGGAGGTCTGCAGGAAACAGCCATTTACTGTTTCCTCACATTCCAGAGCCAAAAGGGAGCTCAGGGCTGCGTGTGGTGGCTCATGCTTGCAATCCTAGTAATTTGGGGGGCTGAGGCAGGAGGATCCTTTGAGCCCAGAAGTTCAAGACTACTCTGCGCAATACAAAGAGACCCTGTCTAATTCTCAAAAAAAAAAAAAAAAAAAAAAAAAAAAAAAAGGGGAACTCAAGCTATTGAGCTGTTTGCTTAGAAAGTTGCCTATTAATACTCTTGGGGGGTTGGGGGAGGAGAGCAGTATATCTAGGTTTCAATTTAGTCAGGGGATTTCCTAATGGCTTTTAGCCTTTCTGTTGTCACACTCAATAGACAACGGGGTGGGCCTTTAGATGCTCTCAAGGACATCAAGATTTAAGGTTAAGAAATCTCTAGAACAATGTTTATAATTTAATATTAAGAAAAGATCTTGAAAAATTACATCAAAATTGTGAGTGTATACATAATGTACCTATATAACATGGATGTATGCCATACAATAGCATAACTTGTAAATTTAAATTACATATCTACATTATACATATCACATCTGCATATTCATAGCTACATCTGCCTTTAACATTGACATGTTAATAGTAGTTAGCTCCTGTAGTGATTTCTATATGCTTTTCTGTTTTTCAGTACTTGCCACGTTTTATATGGAACAAACTGAAAACCACCTACTACTGTCCCCTACCCTTCTTTGCTGACACATGTAAAGCTGCCAACCCGCCTCTGCTCACACCTGCATCGTGTTCACAGTTGAACCTTTGGCTCCCGATTGCACCATCATCTGCAGGCTGTTCTCTGGGAACTGTCTGTGTAGACCAAAAGGCATGCATGCCTGCAGATTAAATCAGCACAGTGGTCAGTGACTTCATCCACTTTAAAAATCCCAGGAGCAGGAGGTAAATCCAGGAGGCAGAAGTAATACAGCCAGAATATTTATTCAGACCTAAGTGCTAAATCCCACTTGAGGTAAGGGAAAGCATCATTCGGCATTAAACCTTCCCTGGAACCCCTGAGAGGTCAAACGGGTGCTCCCTGCCCTGCACTCGCTGGACTTCTTCTGCCAGGATCCCCAAGGCTCCACTCATTGGCCAAAGAGCAGCAAAAAGACAGAAAGAAAAGTAGAAGCAGAGGGGCTGGCAGATCCGGTTTGTAATTCAAAAAAGAAGCTGGAGAAGAATAAAATTTAAGCTGATGCCCTTGATTCACCCAGCAGAGCCTGGCCTGGGTTCTCCTCCAGCATGAATACCAATGTCCAAGTCACATTTACGAACATGCCATCCACGCCATGTGCAGAAAGCTTTGGCTTGGCTCCAGGGCCAGCAGAACCAAGTATGCCCCTTCAGAGGGAACCTGGGGAGATGCTGGGAAAGGGGGCTCTGAGTCTGGGGCTTCAGCCTGTCCTGGGATTCCAGAGACTCAGCCAAACACAGGAGAGGCAGAGCCCACAGGTGGGCAGAGGTGACAGGAAGACGGCAACTGGAGAGACAGGAAACCATTCTGAGATGTATCTGAAGACAACTTCCCTACTCCCAGCATCCCCAGTTAGCCCTAGAAGCTGAGCCTCCTGATTCTCAGGGAGGTGCTAGGAAGGCTCCTGTCAACAAAGCCCCTCAAGGATGGAACTGGTCCCCACTGAGAAGTCTATCTTCTTCACCGCCTAAGGGATGCTAAAAGCCAGGCATGAGAGCACCACAGACAAACCCTGACTTTTAATGAGCATTGGCGTTACCTCCTCCTGCCCTCCTCAGGCTGGACCCCAGGGCCCAGGAGGCAGGGTGAGGGCCAGGCCAGTTTCTCCAAGCAGCAGGATGGAGAGCCCTGGCTCTGGGGCAGAAAGGCAGAGAAAAGCAGGCTGTGGTTTCAGCTCATGCAGAGATTTCCCTCTCCATTCTCAACTGTCCAGGAACTGGCTTGGCATTGTGTAACAGTAGCTCTTTAAGCCTCTCTGCAGCCCTATGAGGTGGTGCCCCTTACAACCTACTTCCCGGTGAGGAAACCAAGGCATAGACTTGTTGTCTCACTTGCCCAAGGCCACACGGCAAGTTCAAGGCAGAGCAGGACTGGAACCTAAGCCTTTACTCCTGGCTCCGCTGCACAAGCAGCAGGGGTGATTTGGGTCCCTCATCCTGCTTATTCACCCCTAGTGGCCCCACTCAGCCCCTCTGATACAGTCACCTCAAAATAAAAACACTTAAAAAGAAAAACAGCACAAAGCATTCTCTCTTGACACTATTCTGAGGCCTGTCTAGAGCCTAACTGGGGGAGGGAACAAAGCCCTGGGCTCTTCACAACAACGGGTTCTACCCATCCCATCTCACATCTCACCTAGGTAGCTGTTAGACAGCCAAAGTGCTCTGTAGGGCCTGGGTGAGAATCAAAATGTAATTTTTTTAAAAATCAGCATTCAAAATGGTGGGGATAAGTGCATGCAATGTCGGGCTAACCTTGTTAATCTCATTGCTGTAATGGTTCACTTCCTCCTTGAACTTCAGATCAATCATGTTAAAATCCCTCTGGTCCTTGCCCAGATGGGCATCCTGCCATTTTCCTCGGACCTCATCATATGATGCGGCTTCTGGCAGGTTTAATGCAGCCCTGACAGCCTAGAATGAGAACAGAAACACATCGGAGGCTGTGGCCAAATGAGGAGGATGTATGTTTCGACTGGGCGTACACTTCACCCCTCTAGGGCAGACCACTGCCTCAAACGCCCTCCTTACCCGGGGCCCGCAGTGGATGGATTCTTCAATGATCTGTTGCCTCTTGACATCTGCCTTTGGCTTCACCAAAATGTCTTCCACGCCTGTGAAGTGAAACAAACAAGCATGTAGGGGACCTCCGGCCTGACTTCTCCTACCAGACTGTAAACTCAGTAAGGTCAGAGCACAGAGCCCAGTGGCACAGACACAGGAAACACCTGAATAATGAAGATTATATTAACATAATTATTAATAGATTGCCACCATCTCTTAGATCCCAAACCTTATAATCCTCATTTTACAAATGACAAAACTCAGGCTCAAAATTGGGCTACTTTCTCGCAGTCATATAGGTAGAAAATAAACCCAGGCCTGGGCCCCAAATTCATGCTCTTAGCCACCAGCTATACTACCTCTATTCCATAGATACGTGTTGGTTGAATGGGCTGAAGGTGTAGAAGAGGTTCTGGATAAAAAGGTAAGCTCAGGAAAGTAGCAGGGGAGGGAGAGAAAAATAGAAAACATCCTAGTTTGGGGTCCCAGGAGCCACATGTCACCACGGGCCACCCTACATAGCTGGGTATGCCTGTGCAGGCACAGACACACCCGAGCCTGGGTGACAGGGACCACCACTACAGGTCCCTCAGCATTGCCTCAGGAGGATGACAGCCTGGGTCACTGAAGTCTGGGTCACTTCAGCGAAGCCTGCCCTTCTGGCTCAAAGGGTTGAGGAATTCCTTATCTTGGGCAGAAGTAGGTCTTTCCACATCGACTCTTGATCACACTAGTTCTTGTCTATTATCTGTGAGTGCTACTGGACTCAAAGGTCTCTCAGCCAAGATCTGAGTGTGAAAGAAAACAGTAGCTGTACTATTCAAAAGATGGGGCTGAAATATTTGGAATTCCCGATGTAAGGTCCTGGAGGACTTCTAAGAACATGTGTGAGCAGAAGGGGAAAGAAACAGTTCCTCTGTGAGCAAGCCACACCGTAAAAGTGGGCCTTCCCATGGGGTCATCTCCAGGCCATCTAGCTGTGCCCTTCACAGACCCCTCTAGCTGCGACGGGCTGGAGTGAAGTCAATCTCTCACCTCTTCTCCCTCGTGGCCCCACTCCCAGCTTGGCCCTGCTTCCTCTCGCAGCCCTGAGGCTCTGGACTGTCTTAAAACTCAAGGGACCAATTGTTCTTTGTACCATGCACCAAGCAGAGCTAAAGCCTGGCACCTTTGTTAAGTTTGGTCTTCATCATGAGCTAAGTGTGGGACCTTTCTCTATTTTTGTTTCAAAAGTGCTCTGATTTTTTCTAGTTAGCAGAAATCCTTGTGCTCATTCTAGGTCAACATTTGAAATTGAAATATACATTTCATGAGGTGTAGTCATCATGCTTCACTTTCTCTGGTTATCCTGGAAGGGACTCTAGTCTGGTTCCCAACTGGAAGTGGATGGTCTTGGACACAGATGTCCCCAGCAGTGGCTCAGGCCTCTTAGAGGAATTAAGATGGAGGAACGTGAGTTTCGGCTGCCAAACAGACTAGTAACTTATAATCCTTATCCTGGTAAAATAATGGAATATACAAGCCAAGATGTTTGTTCAAGGATGTTCATCCCAGTAATAATGTGAAAATCTAGAGACAGCCTAAATGTTAAATTATAGAAACTGGTTAAATAAGCTATGATATACATAAGAATGGAATAATCTGTAGTTATGAGACATGAGCATGTAGATTTGTATTAGCTGACCCCAAAGGACATTTATAAATACATTTAGACATTTGGTGGGTGAGTGGGGGAAGTAGAGTATGTAGTGTAGGATCCCATTTTTTCCAAATATATTTGCACTAGCAAAGTCCAGAAAAACAGACATCAAATTACTGTTAGCGGTTATCTCTGACAAATGCATGCTGAGTGACTTCAAATTATCTTCATGTATGCCTTTTTTTCTTTTAATTTTTCCACAATTAAATATATGATACAATTAAAATAGAATAAGATGTATAATGCAGGCTTCAGTGTGTGCCAATGAACAAACTCCAACTGCAGCAGATGCAGGTCCACAGGCCCATCACTGAGACTCCCACCTTGTCTGCACACGAGTAAGTCTGTGAAGTAAAGAAGCCTTACTTCCACCGTGAACCAGACAACGCCTCTGCACACTGCGGTGCATGCTCAACATGCACCATCTTGCGTCCCCCTCACGGCAACAGTGTGGAAGGGCTGGACCCTGCTCTGTGTATATGGAGGTGCAGTGTCCTCCATAAGCCAGGCCAGAGGCTGAACCTTTGGGCAGATCTGATGTCAAGCCCACACTAAAAGGGGCCAAGTGACTGCTCCAAGGGAGCTCCAGGGCAGTGAGCCCAGCAGTCACCCAAGGTGAAGCCTCTTTATCAAAGTCACTTTCCTAAAACAGTGTGCTCTCATTTCTAGAACTCAAATAAGGCAGTCCCTCTTCCTGTCTTCAGATCACACCGACAGGTTTGCCCAGCATAGGGTTTCCATGAGTACTGATGACCTCAATGCATTGGGAAGGTGTGGGCAGTTCTTTTGCTGCATCACCCAGGCTGAAGTGCAATGGCACAATCTCAGCTCACTGCAACCTCTGCCTCCCAGGTTCAAGCAATTCTTCTGCCTCAGCCTCCAGAGTAGTTGGGATTACAGGTGCCTGCCACCACACCTGGCTAATTTTTATATTTTTAGTAGAGACGGGGTTTCTCCATGGTGGCCAGGCTGATCTCAAACCCCTGGGCTCAGGCGATCTGCCTGGCTCGGCCTCCCAAAGTGCTTGGATTACAGGTGTGAGCCACCGTGCCCAGCCGGCAGTGAGCAGTTTTGACAACAGTGAAGCCCCTCTGTGCAGTGGGATGGGCCCCAAGAATTGTGACAGGGCACTTGTAGCAGGGAATGGGGTTGTACAAGTATGAGAAATCAGTCTGAGGGACAGAAACCCATAAAGGGAGGGGTTAGGAAAGGAACAGAATGGAAATGGGCACAGGGTGCCGTTTCACACCGTGGAGGGGAATAAGCACTAGCTGTGGAGGAGAGGGGTGGCCAAGTGAAGGCGCCTTTGTAGGAGGAGCCTGGTTGCTTCCCAGCTCCTTCCCCCGAGAGGACACAGAAAAGCATTTCTAGCTGCAAAATGTAGCACCTGGAAAGCCTTCTCCATGGGAACATGCAGGGGCCTTGGAAATCTTCAGTGTGAACAGCTCCCTTTGCCCTGGGCCTGGGAAATGGCCAGGTGGCTGCGCTGGCCCTAAAAGGGGCCGGGTCACTGCCCCAGGGGAGCACCAGGGTAGTGAGCCCGGCACTTACCCAAGGTGAAGCCTCTGTAGAGCTGCAGGTAGGCGGTGAAGAGGCGGGCCAGGCAGGTTAGAACCTTGCCGCTGATCTCGCCCCCGTAGATCTCATAGCAGCAGTGGACCAGGCCGTAGGCGGAGCTCCCATAGTGCGCCTTGTCCAGAACTCCACAGAGCAGCTCCCCTTCCCTGATGATCACCTGCGGAGAGCAAGGCCACGAATGCCAGGCTGAGGGGGATGCCTCCTGTGGGAGCCACCCACCCTCTGTTCCATGTGTGACCCTCGCTGTGCATGTCCCTCTTTTGTGACCTGCCTAGAATCCTTCATGGAAAAACCTAGGGCATATGTGAAACTAGTATTTTCACACACACACACACACACACACACACACACACACACACACATATTTTTTAATATAAAAGAGGCAAGCATATACAGACCAGCAGTTCTCTCTCTCTCTCTCTCTCTCTCTCTCTCTCTCTCTCTTCATGTGTTTTATGTGGCCTCTCTCTCTCTTCATGTGTTTTATGTGGCCTACTTCCCACACCCACCCACACTGACTTGAGGTCAAAGTACCCTTGACAAAGACCTTGTGACCAGAAATGGGAGGTTCTAGTCACAAGTTCTTTCTGAAGTGGCGAGCTTCAACCTCATAACTGTGCCTTTGGCCAAGGTACTTCCTCCCTTGAACCCTGCAAGTAACAACAAAATCTTCCTAGCATCCTCTAAGGCCTTAAACCCTTTCAGGGTTAAAGCATTAGAAGCTAATGAATAGAAAAGCATTTCTAGCTGTATAATGCAGCACCCACGAAGCATATGGTCTATAAAGGAAAAGAAACCTGTTTCAGGGGTGAACGAACTGTCTGTTAAGACCCTGTGATAAAGCACTGTGCACTGATGACCTGGAAGGCCTTCTCCACTGGGAACATGCAGAGGCCTTGGAAATCTTCAGTGTGGACAGCTCTCTTTGCCCTGGGCCTGCCCTCTTGCGGCCTGGTTCCTAAGGCTCAGAGTTCAAGGTATAGAACCTTACACCAGTTTGACTATCTCAAGCCACTCAGCAGTCTTGTGGGAAAACAGGACTCTGCGTTGCCAAACTTTGCAGAATCAATTTCAGCTTTTTTGCAGGAGAAGCCTTCCTCAACTGCTTGTGAGTTTTATACTAAGGGTCAAATGCTGGAGATCAACCCTGAACCTTTCCAAAACAAAAGCTGACACTAACTCAGGGACAATGCCTTCTCTTCTGAAGCACAGTACCTGCTTCTGTGACTGTGCCTCCATTTCTGTCTCCGTTTTAAACCAATCTGTCTAACCCTGGGACTAGAAGTTTCCACCCCACACAGCTGGATGGCCATACCTGGGACTCACACATCGAGTCGGGGTTAAAGCCAGGAACAGATCGAGGAGTCTCCTTCACCCAGGCTTTCCCAGTGATTTTTGCCTTTCCAGTTAAGTTCAGTGGGATGTGGTCCTCTGGGATTATATTTATGAGCAGCGTTGACACAACCTGCAAAGAAAAAGAGGACAAACTGAAAAAAGCAGCAAAAAGAAAAGTTGAGAACTTCCCTTTTAGGACCTCCTGCCCTTGCAATGCCAATTCTGATGATCTCAGGTATGGCAAGAAAAACAGACAGGTCCACCCATAGGACAGGGTGATCTTAGTTTTTATTTAAACCAATTAGGAATGAAAACAAAACTACATGCCTAAGAGCTTAACTGCGATTTTTACTCCCTAAAACAGTTCTTAATGTGAATAACCCCCTAGACTTGAATTAAATTCCTAAATAGACCAAAGGAAGGAGAGGAAAAAGTAAATTGTTTTCATTTTATGCCACATATGAAGATATTTCTTTACTATGACTGTAATTACAGCTACTGAAAGGCCAGGGAATCCTTCCTTGCCCCCATCTGGATCCCTCAAAGGAGTCATCCACCCAACAAGCAGTTGGTAACAGGAAGCCAAGAGAAGCACTTTCTCAAGCAGCTGCTCTGCAGAGAGATCAAAGGGAGGAAGCTTTATCTGGGGATAACCAGAGTTGGCTCCAGAAGGGCCGAATGCAGACACATACATTCCCAGAGATGGAGCAGGGCAGGGGCAGATGTGACAGGTGTGACAGGCTCCAGGGCCGGGAGACTAACTGCCATCAACAGCGCTTAGTGTGCCTGCAGCAGGCCCCACAAAGTAGTGTCTTTAGATATGTGCAATGAGGGCATGATAGCTCATGCCTGTAATCCCAGCACTTTGGGAGGCTGAGGTGGGTAAATCCCTTGAGGTCAGGAGTTCGAGACCAGCCTGGCCAACATGGTGAAACCCCATTTCTACTAAAAATACAAAATTTAGCCGGGCATGGTGGTATGCACCTATAATCCCAGCTACTTGGGAGGCTGAGGCACGGGAATCGCTTGAACCCAGGAGGCGGAGATTGCTGTGAGCCAAGATCACACCAGTGTGCTCCAGTCTGGGTGAGAGAGTAAGACTCTGTCTCAAAAAAAAAAAAATTTAAAAATATGCACAATGGGGCAGGGCAGTTATGAGAGCAGCTGCCTTTTCACCCATGTGCACTAAGAGTAGGGGACAGTGAGCAACAGCATCATTAAAGAGAGCAAAAAAATATCCCATTTTCTCAGAAGAAGATGACCAGAAAGGTCATGACCCATACTCTCCATGCCTCAGCTCCGCAGAAGGCCAGCACTGTGAGGTGAGAGGGGTGAGGGAGTAAAGGCAGGAGGGTGACACTTCCCTGGGGTGCCTACTGCAAACTGCACCTCAACCAAGATATCACATGCACAGTAGGGACCCCCAAGCTGAGCATAGTCAAGACTGGAACTTGGTGTGAAAGATAACAGAAACATACTCATCAAAGGGCGAGGAAATATGACCCACCACCTCATCTATAATATCAAGGGGGCAGAAGAGCATTTGATAAACTCCAATACCCTTTCATGATAAAAATACTCAACAGGCCACGCACGGTGGCTGGCTCATGCCTGTAATCCCAGCACTTTGGGAGGCCAAGGTGGATCACCTGAGGTCAGGAGTTTGAGACCAGCCTGGCCAACAAGGTGAGACCCTGTCTCTACTAAAAATACAAAAATTAGCCAGGCATGGTGGTGGGTACTTGTAATCCCAGCTACTCAGGAGGCAGAGGCAGGAGGACTGATTGAACTGGGAGGCAGAGGTTGTAGTGAGTTGAGACTGTGCCACTGCACTCCAGCCTGAGCAACAAGAGCAAAACTCTGTCTAAAAAAAAAAAAAAAAAAAGCCAGAAGCAGCAGCAAGTTATCCAGAAAAAGATCTAGCTAAGATCACTAATGAAGGTTGCTGCACTAAACAACAGATTTTCAGTGTAGATGAAATAGCCTTCTATTGGAAGAAAATACCATCTAGGACTTTCGTAGCTAGAGAGAAGTCTGGCTTCACAGCTTCAAAGGACAATCTGGTTCTCCTGTTAGGGGCTAATGCAGCTGGTAACTTTAAGTTGAAACCAATGCACATTTACCATGCTGAAAATCCTAGGGCCCTTAAGAATTACGCTAAATCTACTCTGCCTGTGCTCTAGAAATGGAAGAACAAAGCCTGGATGACTGCCCATCTGTTTACAGCTTGTTCTGCTGAATATTTTAAGTCCCTGTTGAGACCCACTGCTCAGAAAAAAAAATACTACTACTATTTATTGACAATGCATCTGGTTACCCAAGACCTCTGATGAAGATGTGCAAGGAAATTAATGCTGTTTTCATGACGACTAACACAACATCCACTCTGCATCCCATGGATGGATAGAGGAGTTATTTTGACTTTCAAGCCCTATTATTTAAGGCACACATTTCATAAGGCTATAGCGGCCATAGACAGTGATTCTTCTGATGGATATGGGCAAAGTAAATGGAAAACTTTCTGGAAAGGATTCACCATTCTAGATGTCATTAAAAACATTTGTGATCCATGGGAGGAATATCAACATTAACAGGAGTTTGGAAGTTGATTGCAACCCTTAAGTTTGACTTTCAGGGGTTCAAGACTTCAGGGGAGGAACTAACAACAGAGGGGGCAGAAATAGAACTAGAATTAGAAGTAGAATCTATAAAGAAAAAAAAGAACAAAAAGTAAGTGTTGGTAAAAATGTGGAGTAATTGAGACCTTAATACATTGCTAGTGGAAATGTAAAATGGTACAGCTGATTTGAAAAATAGTTTGAAAGTTCCTCAAAAAAGTTGACTATAGAATTACTACATGGTGTAGCAATTCTCCTAGGTATATACCCAAGAAAACTGAAAACACATGTTCATACAAAAACTGGTACACAAATGTTAATTGCAGATTTGTAATATCAAAAAAATGGGAACAACTCAAACTATCCATTTATCAACTGACAAATGGATACGTAGAAAACAATGGAATGTTATTCATCCATAAAGAGGAATAAAGTACTATTACATATTACAAAATGGATAGGCTTTGAAAACATTAAGTAAAAGAAGTCATAAAAGGCCACATATTGTATGACACAACTTATATGAAATGTGCAAAACAGGCTAATGCACAGAGGTAGAAAGTAGTTGTCAGGGGATGACGAGGAAGGAAGAATTGGGACTGACTGCTGTACCTTCCTTATTAGGTACACATCACCTTTGTGAGGTGATGGAAATGTTCTAGCATTACACTGTGTTAATGGTTGCACAACATAGTAATTACACTAAAAACCACTGACTTATACACTTGGAAATGGCCTTTTTTTTTTTTTTTAAGAGACAGAGTCCTGCTCTGTCACCCAGGCTGGAGTGCTGTGGCACAATCATAGCTTGCTGCAGCCTCAAATTCCTGAGCTCAAGTGACAGCTCCCACCTCAGCCTCCCAAGTAGCTAGGACTACAGGCATGTGCTGCAAGCCCAGCTATTCTTAAAATTTTTTATAGAGATAGGGGTCTCACTGTGTTGCCAGGCTGGTCTTGAACTCCTAGCCTCAAGCAATCCTACCTCATGAAAGGCAAATTTTATGTTAAATATGAATTATATCTCAATTAAAAAAACATAAGGGACCCAGAGAAGAGGAACTAAAGTCTCCTGCACTAACATTCTGGAAATGTATAATTTACTTTCTGGTCATAACTATGCTAGGGAAAAAAAATTCTGCAATGTTTTCTTAAACCTAGAAGGGTAGCACTATCTATGGGAATTATTATTTATACTAAGCCTCTATTAAGCTTTAAAAAAAGTCTTAAAGATAAAATGGATTTAGACAGGCACGGTGGCTCACTCATACCTGTAATCCCAGCACTTTGGGAGGCCGAGGCGGGTGGATCACAAGGTCAGGAGTTCAAGACCAGCCTGGCCAATATGGCAAAACCCAGTGTCTACTAAAAATACAAAAATTAGCTGGGTGTAGTGGTGCATGCCTGTAATCCCAGCTACTCGGGAGGATGAGGCAGGAGAATCGCTTCAACTGGGGAGGTGGAGGTTGCAGTGGGCGGAGATCACACCGCTGCACTCTAGTGAGACTCCATCTCAAAAAAACAAAACAAACAAAAATAAAATGAATTAAAAAAAAATACTGAAACGTCTATATCCTTTACCCAGCAATCATGCTTTTCCTAAAGCATGATTTCCTAAAGCTTTTCCTAAAAATTTATCTAAAAGATACACTTGGCGAGGCATGGTGGGTCATGCCTGCAATCTCAACACTTTGGGAGGCTGAGGCAGGAGGATCACTTGAGGCCAGGAGTTCAAGATCACCAGCCTGGACAACATAGTGAAACCCCAGCTCTACAAAAATTTTAAAAAAAAAAGATATATCAATGAAAGTGCACTGATATATCCAGAAATGGGTGTTCCCCACAGCACTGTTTAGAATAGTTAAAAAACCAGGTAATAATCTAAACATCCACTGAGAGAGGGACAGTTAAGTCATGTATGGTATATCTGTATCACTGAATATAACATAGGAGGGGTTAAAAAGAATGAGGCAGGTCTACACGTACAGACACAGAATGAGCTCCCAGTACATCCAGTGAATGAAATCAGTCACAAATCCTTTATAAAAACATTTGTCAACATAGCCTATGAAAACATGTAAATGAACTTCTTGCTATATTTGGAGTGTGTTAGTATGGTCCCAGTGAAAAAAATCAAGACAGCCTGATAAAATGGAGTTCCCTTTGGAGGACTTGGTGGCTTATTCAGAGTAAGCCACCTTAAAGACCAGCCAAACCTGAGGTCCGTGTGCCTGGTGATCAGGAAAATGCATGCTTCGGGTACCAGGATGTCATGGTTAAACTGGTAGTTTTAAATATAAGCTCAAAATTGAATGTCATATTTAACTGTGGTTCATTCTCCTGAGCAGTCCCAGGGATGGTATGATATGATCTCACTCTTATTTTTTATTTTTTTTGAGACAGTCTTGCTCTGTCAGCCAGGCTGGAGTGCAGTGGCACAATCTCAGCTCAATACAACCTCTGCCTCCCAGGTTGAAGCAATTCTTGCGCCTCAGTCTGGGATAGTAGCTGGGATTACAGATGTGCACCATCACCCACAGCTAATTTTTATATTTTCAGTAGGGGCGGGATTCGGCCATGTTGGCCAGGCTGGTGTCAAACTCCTAGCCTCACGTGATCCACATACCTTAGCCTCCCAAAGTGCTGGGATTACAGGCATGAGCCACCATGTCCGGCCTCATTCTTATTTATTTTCTATGAGAGTATGTGTGTATATGGAGAGTGGCGTTGCAGACGGAGGGAGATTTTCCTTTTACCAATAACCTTGTTTACTTTTATAGTCTAAAAGAATCTGAAGGACAGAGATCTAATAACTGAATTCATAAAGCTTGCTGACTATAAGGACAATATACAAAATTGATTGTATTTCTAGATATCAACCATAAACAATTAGAAAATTTAATAAACAATACATCTACCACAGCAATACCCAGGAGTAACTCTAATGAAAAGATGTCTAAGGCTTTTACATAATTGAAGGACATACTATGTTCATAATTTAGATGACTCACTATTGTAAACATGTTGATTCTCCCTAAAGTGATCTAGAGAGGCAATGCAATCCCAGTAAAAAATCCTAGCAGGTATTTGTGTGCACAGTGTGAAACTTTACAAGTTGACTTTAAAATTTATATGGAAATACAAAGACTCCAAAATATTTGAGACAGTCTTTTTTCTTTCTTTCTTGATCCTCTCATATATTACTGCTTTGTTTGTGATACAGGAGTACTAGCATTAGAGAAATGGACTTTTCAACAAATGATGTTGCATTCAATGGATTGGGTATCCATATGGGAAAATATGAATCTTGACCCCTAACCTCACTTGGTGCACATCCACAAAAATCATCCCTAGGCAGATAGCACACCTAAGTGTGAAAGGTAAAACAACACAGCTACTAGATGATAACAGAAGAGAATATCTACAAGACCTTAGGGCATGCAAATAGCTCCTATAGGACTAACCAAAAAAGGCCAAGATTAGGGAGCCGTAAATTAGAAACTTCTGATCATTAGAAAATGGCATGGGCCGGGCGCGGTGGCTCAAGCCTGTAATCCCAGCACTGTGGGAGGCCGAGGCGGGTGGATCACAAGGTCAAGAGATCGAGACCATCCTGGTCAACATGGTAAAACCCCGTCTCTACTAAAAATACAAAAAAAAAATTAGCTGGGCATGGTGGTGCGTGCCTGTAATCCCAGCGACTCAGGAGGCTGAGGCAGGAGAATTGCCTGAACCCGGGAGGCGGAGGTTGCGGTGAGCCGAGATCGCGCCATTGCACTCCAGCCTGGGTAACAAGAGCGAAACTCCGTCTCAAAAAAAAAAGAAAAAAAAAAAGGAAACTTCTTTTTAAAAAAAAAAAAAAAAAAAAAAGAAAGAAAGAAAATGGCGTTAGGTGAAAAGGCTAGCCACCAAGTAGAAGACACTTGCAATATATATATCTGGTAATTGGCTCACACCGAACTATATTTTTAAAAACCTCTCGTCTGTCAATAAGAAAATGATACAGAATAGAAAATAGGCAAAGCATTTGAACAGGCACATCACAAAAGATAATATCCAAATGGCCAATAAGCAAATGAATAGGTGCTCAAATTCTTTTGTCATTAAGGAAATGACAAAACAGTAAGATACCACTACATACCCATCTGAATGGCTAAAATTAAACAAATAAACCAGAAAGAAAACAACAACAGCTGGGCGTGGTGGCTCATGCTTATAATCCCAGCACTTTGGGAGGCTGAGGCAGGTGGATCACCTGAAGTCAGGGGTTCAAGACCAGCCTGGCTAGCTGGAAAAACCCTGTCTCTACTAAAAATACAAAAATTTGCTAGGTGTGGTGGTACACACCTGTAATGCCAGGTACTCAGGAGGCTGAGGCAAGAGAATGGCTTGAACCTGGGAGGCAGAGGTTGTAGTGAGCTGAGATGGCACAACTGCACTCCAGTCTGGTGGAAGTGTGTATTATTACAAGCATTTTGGAAAACTTTAGGAAGCTATCTATTAAAGTTGAACACATATCTTATGATCTAGTAATTCCATGTCTCAGGATTTACCCAATGAAATGCATATATGTGTTCAACAAAAGATAGATCCAACTGTGTTCACAATGGCCCCATTTGTAACAGCCAAATGAAGGTAAGTGAAGACAACTCAAATGTGCATCCATAGAAAAATGGATAAATGTATGATGACATATTCACATTATAGAATATTATAAAGCAATAAAAATGAAAAACCTGCTGCTATGTACAATAACATGGGTAATACACAAAGTTTTATTTAAATAAGCTTCAAGGAAAGACAAAACTTGTTTATAGTGTTGGAAGTCAAGTCAGTAATATATCTTTGAGAAACGGTGGAAACTGGGAGGGGCCATGGAGGGGTCTTCTGGGGGTGCTGGTGATAAGCTACTTTCTAATCTGGGTAACTGTTTGCAAAGATGTATTCACTTTGTGAATGTGCATCTAGCTATTCACTTGAGATTTGCAATAAGAGGCAAATTCTCTTTCTTTGCATGCTCTTTGAACAAATAACAAGAGACCTTCGATTTGTAAATAGGAAATCTATCAAGAGGCTGCATGAAATGTCCTGGAGAAACAGCCAAAACTTCCATTTCCCAGGGCAATAGACATAAACTTCCGAACCTAAGTTCCTTATCTTCTGATTCTAAACATAGTTTTTCTCTGCAGCACCAGGCTAAACCATGAACAAATTCTTGTGTAGTGTAGTCACTCTTGCCCTTTTCACCTATTTGAAAAAAAAAAAATTGCTTGTACCAACCTTTGGAGATACACTTAAAAACTTCACCCCCCCCAAAAAAAAAAAAAAAAAAAACTTCACCCATGACAGAAGCAAAACCTGGGCCTATTTCCTAAGTTCATTTGGTACAAAGTATTTTAAAAGGATCCAAGGTATAATCTCTGGGCAGAATGAAATTAAACTGGAAATCAACAAACAAGATATTTGGAAAAGCCCTCAATATTTGTACTTCTATATAATGTATTTTTTAAAAACTCAAGTCAAAAAAAAAAAAAATCAAAAGGGAAATTAGAAAGTATTCTGAAGTAGATAAAATGAAAACACAACATATTAATTTGTGAGATGCAAATTAAGAAGAACTTAAGGGGGAAATTTATACATAAAATGCCTAGATTGAAAAGAAGAAAAAGGGTCTCAAATTAACTTCAGCTTCAAACTTAAAGAACTAGGGAACAAAAGAGCAAATTAAACCAACCAAAATAAACAAAAGAAAGGGAGTGATAAGGATCAGAGTAAAAGCAATGAAATAGAAAACAGAAAAATAAAGTCAGTAAACCAAAAACTTTTTTTTGAGAACAACAAAACTGATAAACGTGTAGGCAAACTGATCAGAAGAGAGAAGACACAAATTATCGATGTCAGGAATGAGAGAGATGACACCACTATAGGCATTACAGATAGAAAAGGTCAACGAAGGAACATTGCAAACAACTTCACGCCTATAGATTCAATAACTTAGATGAAATGGACAAATTCCCTAAAAAACATGAACTATTAAAGCTCAATCAAGAAACAGATAACCACCAGGGCGCAGTGTCTTAGGCCTGTAATTCCAGCACTTTGGGAGGCCGAGGTGCTGGTTAAGAGATCGAGACCATCCTGGCCAACATGAAACAGGTGAAACCCTGTCTCTACTAAAAATACAAGAATTAGCCAGGCATGGTGGTGGCTGCCGGTAGTCCCAGCTACTCGGGAGGCTGAGGCAGGAGAATCGATTGAACCTGGGAGGTGGAGGTTGTGGTGAGCCGAGATCGCATCAATGCACTCCAGCCTGGTGACAGACAATGATTCCATCTCAAAAAAGAAAGAACTGGATAACCAAAAAATAGCTCTAAGTAGAAATTTTAATTGAAAACCTTCTCACAAAGAAACTCTAGGCCCAGATGCCTTCACTGGTAAATTCTACTACACATTTAAGGATTAAATAATATCAATACTGTAGTACACAAACTCTTATAGAAAACCAGAGGAAATACCTCCTAACACCTCATTCTATGAGGCCGGCATTACCCCGATACCAAAACCAAACAAAGATATTACAAGAATATAAAACTGCAGACCAATATCACAAATATAGAAGTAAAAAAATTCTAAACAAAATATTAGTAAATTGAATTCAATATTATATAAAAAGGATAATACCTCATGACCAAGGAAGGTTTACCCAGGAATACAAGATTGGCTTAAAAAGGAAAATCAAGTTCTAGGTCGACAGACTAAGAACTGGAGAGCAAGAAGAGACCTTAGAGATCATCAACCTGAAGCTGAAGTCATTGATTTGAGACCCTTTTTCTTCTTTCCAACCTAGGCATTTTACGTATACGTTTCCCCCTTAAGTCCTGCTTAAGCGGCATCCCACAAATTATACGTTGTGTTTTTATTTCATCTATTTCAGAATACTTTCTAATCTCCCTTTTGATTCTTTAGACCCATGAGCTATTTAACAAGTACTTATTTAGAAGTACAAATATTGAGGGCTTTTCCAAATATATCTTGGTTGCTGACTTCCAATTTAATTCCATTGTGCCCAGAGATCATACCTTGAATCCTTTTAAAATCCTTTGTACCAAATAAAATTAGGAAATAGATTCAGGTTTTGCTTCTATCATGGGTAAGATTTTTCAGTGTGTCTCTAACGGTTAGTACAGGTTATTTTTTTTTGCAAACTGGTGAAAAGGTTAAGAGTGACAATACTACACAAGAATTTGTTTCTGGCTCAGTCTGGTTTCACAGAGAAAAACCATGTTTAGAATCAGAACTTAGCTTAGTGAATTTCTACTGCCCCAGAAAATGATAAGGAATGGAGACCTACAGAGCCAAGATCACATAGCCAACTAGAAGTTGACCCTTAAGGCTGAACTTGGAGACTCAGGCAAGAGTAGAACACATTTTATTGTTTTTCATTGTTTGGTCACCACATATATTATTATTTGGTTACTTTGAGAGAAAGTATGGTATGATGCTTCAAGGGTTGGAAAGTCCTGGGTTTGATCTGTCTCCTGTAGTCTTGGGCATGTAATTTTCATCTCCTAAAGGGAGCTAATAATGGTCTCTGCATTGCAGATTCGTTTTGAAGATTAATTCAGATAACATGTCTAAAGCACTCAGCAAACACATGGAATTTCCCAACAAATATTACTATCACTCTACCAGCATCACTGCCTATTACCACCGTATTTGTATTATGAGAATACCAAATTTAAGTTAGAAGCAAAGGACAGAAACTATGCAGTCTACTCTTAGCAGACTCTCCCTTGAAGCCACCCAGACTCAGGAACCCCAAACAAAGGAGAAAGAAAGTCAGACTATTGCTGGCTTAGCCATTTCTCTGTCTCTGGTCTGGGCTCTTCTGAAAATAAAGCCTTTCACATGAGCGGCCTATTTCCTTTTGTTACATACACTGGCTGTTCTCTCTCCTAATTACCTGTTTTCCTGTCCAGAGTGGAAAGGGCTTCAGGATGGAAGGAGGAAAGAGCTTCACGCGCCCCACTTTGTCCGTGAGTCCTCGGTACACCAGCTCCATATACTGCTCCCGGGTGAAAAAGCAACCCCGAGTAGTCATGCTTGCACCTGAAACCATGTGATCCTGGATCAGTCCCGCCAATGGTTGGCCATCCTATAAACCAAAACAGAAAAGACAAGAAGAATGAACATAAATTTTAAGTCAAACTCTAATTCTTAATCACCTGCCTGGAAGTCACTTTCTAGCAAGGGCCCTTCTTCTATCCCTGTCTTGTCTCGCCCACATTCTCACTATGTTCTTGTTTGGGAACAAACTGCTTCCCAAAGCACATGACCAGTGTTTAGCACTGGCTTCTATATTTGCCATTAGTCTACTACCTATATCAAAACTGCTTCAAACTCATCCAGTTCCCCAAGGCTTCTCTGTTTAATCCCATCTGGTTCTAGTTATCCAGCATATTTTTGGCACTTATGCCTAAATTTGGTCTGGCTGCTGTCAGCTGTGTTCTTGTTTTTACTTTGGTTTTATGCTTTAGTATTTTTCACACATTTCTGGCTTGGCTCTTCTGTAAATCAGTCATGCACTCAACAAATATTTATCAGGAGCCTCCTGAATGCCAAGGCACTGGGTAGACTTTTCCCTACTCCGGGGGACCAAACAGACATGGTCCTTTATGATGAAGAAGAGCTAGACAGTAAACAAATGATTGGATAAATACAGTATCACAAAGTGTTTTAAAGGCCAAAAAGGAAAATAACAGGATGGGTCAAATGAGGGAGATGGTCAGAAATAGCCTCTCTGAAGGGCAGTCTTACAGCTCAGCCCTGAGGGGTGAGTTGGTCAGTATAGGGAGGGAGGCCTTTCAGCACAGGTTCCTCTAGAGAGCTGTGAGTGGGCCTGATGTACATGACTGCAGAAGGGAGAATAGTCATTATTAGTTATCTCTTCACAACACTGTACAGGGCTCATGGTGAGCCCTTAATAAAGGCTGTTATCTACCAGATGCCAAAAACAAGGGCTTTTATGAAAAGCCTGAGATTTGGTGAGTGCATTAATTTCATCTGACACTTTCACAGCCATTCTAATCCCCAGTCTCCTGAACCTGATCTGTCAGGTCTGTGTTCATAGCAACATTAACGCATGCTAAAGTAAAAATAGCTATGCTCACTGACATTCCTTAAGATGTAGCTTTTGTAACCTTTTCAATGTTTATAGAAATTTGAGAAAAACCTGTGCCTTGGATATAAAGATTGTTAATCATTTGATTATTTGTTAAATACTAGCCAACAGTACGGTCATGTTTTAGAACTAAGGCTAAAGGAACTCACAAATGCAGCCTAGGAGAAGCACCAGAAATTTAACCACATGTACTAACTCAAAGGTTAAAAAAAGGTTCCTTGTAAATCTCTTAAGTTAACTCTTCTAACCAAATGCAAAAAAAAAAAAAAAAAAAAA
>NW_016107414.1:4817719-4835547 GCF_001604975.1 Cebus imitator
TCCTTGTCAAACGATCTAAACAGTACAGTGATGGGCTCAATGTAAACTCAAATATAATGATTACAGATGAACTGGAAAGGTGGCACAGACATAAGGCAAGATCGGATGGGGCACACAGCCATTCTTATGAACGCTTTGACTTAACATACATAAAAAATTACACTCTACCTCTTGTTGCCTATATGGTCTTATTTTGCTTGGGAGAAAAACCCAAACCAGTATTATGGATTTGACTCATCTCACAATCTTTGGGGGACAGATAATGATTTTTCCTTTTGTTTTTTTTCCTTAAAGAACGTAATTACAGGTTCTGTGATCTATTCAGTGCCTTTTCCTCTGTCTGTCCAGATTTTTCCATGACTAGACAATTACTTTAATGGCTAAATAGCTTTCAATGCAATAATCACAAATTCTATGGCAGAATGCTTATTAAAGCAATTGCCAAAGGTCTACTTATAATTCTAAATTTCCTAAATCCTGCTTAGACTCAGAAAGAACATCTCTGAATCAAAACCCCAAAAATTGTCAGCTATACTATTCTCCTTAATACCACAGCCAAATGACATTATAATTAATGTCTCTGGTCGGGAGGCTTTGGGAATAGGGTATTCTGTAACTTGAATTTTCTAGCTGACTAAGTAGAAGTCAGGAAACATATCTCGAGCCTTGTTTTAAAACTTTCCACAAAGCACAGGCCCTCAATAAATAAACAGAAGGACAAAAATTAGTCCAAAAACACATAAATGAAAAGTTTAACTGTTTTCATGGAAAAGAAGTAGCATTCCATTCGACTCCTATTTTAAGTAAAAAGGCACCACAAAACTCTATTAAGTACATAAAACCAACGATAAAATGTACTTTAATTTGGTGTTATGGTTAGTTAAGGAAAAGAAACTGGTAATAGGGAAGAAATGGAATTATAAACAAAGAAATATGGAAACTAAGGGAAATAAAAATACGCTAAGAAAAATGACCCCAAAATACTGGTTTTCCTCATTTAACCAAATCAGCTCTTGTCCTTTCAGGAGTCTGCCAATAAAGGCATGTTGCATTTTTATAACCATTAGCAAATATAAGGATTCCACTTCTTGACATTTACACCAAAGACTAAATAAAATTTATCAAGGATCAAAAGCTCTTTACCTCTAACAAAAGAAATTCAATGAAAGTACAGTGAATCTTCAAGCCATCTCCCATAAGCTTTTTTCTTTTTAAGAAACTCATTTATTGACATAAGCTTATTTACTAGTGTTCTCCTGTCTCCCTTAAGTGTATGCCCAACCTAGAACTCCTAGGCTATGAGCATGTGATGAGGCCCACTTGGATTTACATAAGTCAGCCTACTGCAAGAAACAAAGTAAGCATGAAGTCTCCTACAGCTGTGCACCTTATTCAATCAAAATCAAGTACAGCATATTCAAGGTCATTGGTCCGAGGACTTCAGAGCGCCTCAACTCCCCACGCAGCTAATGCCTCAAGTCACTCTGCCAGCAAAAAACCATCTGCTGCTCCCTGGCAGTATCCCCTCTGGTGAAATATGATTCGGCTGCTATACAGTCAGAGACCCACACAGTCCTGGGAGCTGCTTCCTGTCACCTGCTCTCCCTTAGTCCCAGCCTCACCTGTCAAGTGGAGCTAAGCCAAGTACATGGGCGGGGAGTGGGGAGGGGTCATCCAAAGCTGCTGGGTTCGAGTCTTGGTCTCATTGCTGGCTGACATATTACTCACTTGGTGTTTCCTTGTCTGAAAATCACACCAACCTATAAGGAAGGGAATGTCTGCAAACTGCTTACAGCAGTGCCTAAGGCCTGTGGCCCACCTAATAAATGTCAGCTTTCACTGCCACCACCATGAGAGCCACATTATTTACATGAAAACATAAAAAGCCACTTTTCAAATTAGCAAATGTATATATATATATTTTTAATTTCCAAGTAATCTGAGTGGCCCCTTCACCACTTCTTCCTACATTTAGTCCCTTCACTAATTCACAGCCCACAAAGGTGGCCAGAGAAAGGAAAGGCCAACTCAAACAACTGGGGCCCTCATGAAGCCATAGTGGTAGGAAAGGGGGCTGGGACGCCAGGATCCTCGCCACCTGCCTGATTCCAAGGAACAGAGGATGCTGACTGACGCTAAGCATCTCTGAGCAGCCCCAGGCACTCCCTGTGTACAGAGCACTCCATCCCTGTGGCAGCATGAACGCCAGGAAGATCTGGGAGCTCCTTATCCTTCCTCCTGCTTCTCAGCTGGGTGTCCATGGGCAGGTTACATGAATCCTTCAAGTGTAAAATGTGGGCATGAATAGCACCTACCTCCAAGCACTGTAGGGAGGGTGAAATGAGGAGCCTCTAATGTGCTCTCTGCACAGTGTATGGCACTGAAAAAGTACTTGGGAAATGGGAGCCTTGGTTTGACGTTACGATTATTCTTCATACTCCACCACAATCCAAATGAATGATGTATAATTGTGAATCACTGTGGTGCAAACAGCTTACAGTTTAGGAGGTCTCAGACCTCTGGGTGGGTAGTGAGGGCAAAGCAGGCACTGGAACACACTCTGTCCCCTTCCCTGCAGCCTGCCTCTTTCCTCGCTCTGTCCCTCCCATGAGCACATGCTGACTCAGGCCCCTGCCACTCCTGGCCACAAGTCAGCTGCTCAGGAGAGTGGGGAGGAAGTTCTGTCCTACCCATGTATCCCTCTGGGCAGCTGTGACCACATGGGGATACCCTTGAGGACTGAACTTGGAGAAAGAAGGAAGGGATTCAAAGAGGAGAGGAGATGCCTTCATGGGCTATTAGGGGATCTCTTCTGGTCCCTTGGGGTTAGGCTGCTTCTTAAAACTCATGTTTGTCAGAACAAAGGATCAAAGTCATCTGTGGACCATGAGAACCATGACAGTGTTGGGATACTAATGCTGCCCGGGGGCTATTAAGTTGCAGAATCCAAACTTAAGTGTTGAACACAAGGTCTATTCCGCAGCTACTAAGGTTGGCTTTCTGGGATGCCTATCACAATTTCTGTCCTGATTTACATTTTATGACACAGCAAGAAATAAACATTTCCCAGCCTCTAAGCAACTAGATGGCTAAAAGCCCCACTTGGGAGAAACCAGGACCCTCCATTCCAGATGCCCCTGTCCTGGAGCTGCCCAATGACCCCAGAAGCTAGCAGGGCCCAGGTTAAAAGTACTAAGTCATGCCAACGATGACGATGGAATGGCCTCAAGGCCAGACCTACCTTGGGAACAAGGTACTGCTGATCGGTGCAGGCCAGGACATAGGCCTCGGCCCGGCCCAGCTCACTCTGGGGGAAATGGGCATTCATCTCATCTCCATCAAAGTCAGCATTATAGGCTTTGCAGTTGGCATAGTGGAGCCGCAGCACTTTCTCTTCAGGCAGGATGCGGGCGTGGTGGGCCTGGATGGAGGGTCTGTGCAGGGTGGGCTGACGGTTCAGTAGCAGAATGTCCCCATTCTTCACATGCCGGCACACCTGGGAACAGAGTGGACAGGTGGGTGATCAGTGCAAACGTCAGTATCACCACTGCCCTTTCCAAGTGCTCACCTCAACTTGGCCAAGGTGTGGCTTCTATCTTACGTTCTAGTCAACTAAATGCAAGGGGGATTTTTAATCTGGAGCGAAACCCTAGAAAGCTCTGAGAAATACCTCCTGGGTCCCTCTGGTCCTGGCCCTTTACAGCCCTGATCCTGGCTCTAAGCTCAGAAGTATAAGGAACAAATAAGACCATAGGTCTCTGTCTTCTTCAGAGATGCATAGCCCTCCCAGGTTCCTGGATTCCTCTGAAAATTAATCTGAGGAAAAAATGGATACAACTCCTGAAGACTGCACATAACCGTAAAACCAACCACAGGGTTAGAAAGGAATTGGCAGACTCTCGAATCCCCCCATTATCACATGCGAACACATTAGTCTAAACGGAAATTCTACATTTCACAAAAAAGGTGCCGGCTTCATATATCAGACCTGGAACTGGAATACAGGGTTCTTAGTTAGTTCAGTACCCTCAGAAAACATTTTATTGCACTTCAAAAATTAAGAACTGTAAATTGCCATAGTCTTTTGGGAAGAGAGTTTGAAAATAGCTATTAGAACACTTAAAACACATTTCCTGTTGGCCCCTCAGGGAAAAAAAGCACCTACACAAAGTTAGATGAATATGTATGTTTATACAGCAGCAAAAACTAGAAATAACCTTACTGCCCCAATGAAGGGGCAATAGTGTATCCACACTATGGAATATTATGCAGTGAACAAGTATAAATTAAATATATACAAAGTCTGAAGTGACGGCAATAATGTATTATAGCAAAGAAAAAAAAAATCCAGGTGGCATGTAAGGTGATGAAAAAAACAATTGAAAAACCAACCCTGTGTGTGTGTGTGTGTGTGTGTGTGTGTGTGTGTGTGTGTGTGTCTCTACGTGGGAAAAAGGTGCTTGGATCCTCACTAGGCTGTTACTGTTTTTCTGAGACAGGGTATCTCTGCCACCAGGCTGGAGCGTAGTGGTACGATCATGGCTCACTGCTGCTTCAATCTACTGGACTCAAACAATCCTCCTCAGCCTCCAAGTGCTGGAATCACAGGCATGAGCCACCATACCCAGCTATTTTCTTACATCTTAGTATTGTTCTTCCTATAATGAGTAAGTGATGCTTTTGTAAATTTTAAAAAAGATCTTCCAACTTATTTTTAAAGAAAGAAATATTGAACAAGTGCTGTGCTCTGTGCAGGAGGGAAAACAGAAAATACAGACAATTTTAAAGATAAGAATTTAAAAATCACAAGTAATTGTAACCCTCTAAGATAGCCACTGCTCATACTATCTCCCCCTTATAAATACCTGGCTGGTCATGTCCTTTTAACAGACATCTCTCTCACAAAGCTGACTTTCCTGTACTGCCCATTAAGATTCTTAATGCCCTTATCTTTAATTACATTAATTACCGGGCTTCCTAAACACTGAACATAAAGTGACACCTTAAAAAGCAAATCCATGAAGGTCACTGCCACCCCATGCATTTTGAAGGGATCATCTTTGTAGTGCAAAGGAATTATGGAGACTTGGTGAAACCTCTGCCACCCCAAATCTCCTTTAAATCACAACAGATAACAGGTAAGAGAAAACGACAAATTACTTCAAGTCTAGTTTCTTCTTATGTTGCCCATATTTATGAAACTGCATTGAGAAAGTTCATTAAAGAGAGAGGCCAAAGGTAATTTAGATATGTTCCCAAAACTCTCTCCCCAATTCCTACTCAGCGAGGTTAAAAGTTCTCTTCCTCTAGCTCAGAGATGCAGGGAGCAAAACCCTCAAGTGCTACAAAGCAGGCCTAAAAGTACCTAGCATGGAGTCTGTCTTTTTGCTCCCCAAGGTATTCAAACCTTCCCCTCCCCATTGCCAAGTCCCATGTTTCCAAGAAGACCTAAACTCTGAGGGTTCCCATGAGCATCTGCCCAGGGCACTGGCTGCTGTCTGACTGCGTCATACAAGCTGAGGTCTTCTTTCTTTAGCCTCTCAAGGGAGAAACTGCCTAGACCTGTGGCCTAAGCCCAAGCCAGGCTGGGCCTAGGACTTGAGTCTTGCAAATTCGAGACATCATCCAGCATAAGCAAACGCGCCACAGCTGGGAAGGTACACAGGCCAATCTGGTAGGCACTGGCCAATCCAAACAGAAGCCCTGGAGCACAGGGTGTTCCCCTTGCCAACCCAAACCCAAGGTCTTCCCTTCTCTTGTCTCTAAATAAATACTGCAGTGAAAATTAGTGGGCCCCAGTGCCCCAGGGTCAGAGTTTTCAGAGGCAGGCTGGAAGCCAAAGGCCTGCTTCTGGCAGGCTGCTGAGCAGGACAATGAGCCCTGGCTCTTTGGGCCATTTCTTCTTTTATTTACAAGGCCCAAGGGATAGGGCAGAGTTTTCATACCTCACAGGGGAAATGGGTCCTTTTGGCCTTTCCCCTCCTCACCTAGCCTGTGGTTCCTCCTCACCCAGACCTCAGTGTTTCCTTCCCAATCACCTTACACAGCCCTTCAGCCTTGGCCTGATCCATATGCATAAACACATCAGCTGAAGTCTTCAAAAATTACAGGCTGGGAGCAGTGGCTCATGCCTGTAATCCCAGAACTTTGGGAGGCTGAGGAAGGCAGCCTGGGAGTTCAAAACCAGCCTGGGCAACATGGCAAAAGCCCATGTCTACAAAACATACACAAATTAGCCAGGTGTGGTGGTACACAACTGTGGTCTCTGCTACTTGGGAGGCTGAGGTGGGAGGATCACCTGAGTTCAGGAAGTGGAGGCTACAGTGATCCATGATTGCGCCACTGCACTTCAGCCTGGGAGATTGAGTGAGACCTTGTCTCAAAAAAAACAAAAAAAAAAAAAAAAAAAATTACAAATAAATAAGCACATATGTATTATTGTGTAAGTATCACGTATAATAACATCATTGAGATCTGGGGAGATAAATGAATCATACTCAGCCCCCAGGTCCTGATGTAAGAGCCCCTTTTCCTTCCTTAAGTCCCCTCCTGACTTTGCTGCTGGGCTCTCTTGTCGGGTACAAAAGGTCATCACACTCCAGAGCCTTCCGCACCTCAATCCAGATTTGTGTAACCCACAAGGGTTTCCCGAGGCCTTCAACATGCTGGGTGCTGGGGAGAGCAGAGCACACCCTGCCCTTGAACTCATGAGACTCAAGAACTCAAGGGTGGAGGTGGGTACACACATAGTGAGAACACAATGCATTAAGGGCTACAAGGGGTGGAGAGATGAGTGTGCACAGTGGCTGTGAGGGGAACAGAGGGGGACACCTGACACAGGTTTTTGGGGATAGCAAACTATAGTCCTCACGCTGGCCACCTGGTTCTGTAGATGAAGTTTTATTGTGTTGGGGTCACCACCTGTAGGGGTCTGTCCTGCAGACCCTAACTCAACGATTGGTGAATAAAGTACACTGACACACAGATACTATGCTTTGCCAGTTTGGCTGTGGGTCCATGGCCACTTACAGATTCCTTGGAGAGTGCTGTAAAGAGAAAGCAGCCATCGGCCCTTACTAGCCAGTGAGACTTGCATTTCATAAAATTTAATTGACAAATGCTTGAGTCAACAACACTAGAGGTTAAAGATTAAAGGACAGGTTCTGATGCCTAAAGCAAACACCATTAGTTGGTAATATCCCTGGCTGACCTTCCCCTGAGAGGGCCATCTGGTTCAAAGGTTAGTTTTAAGACCACATGAGTAAACAAGTTATTCAGATAAATTCTTCCACATACTTTAGCTATTTGCTTTTCTTATTAACTAAGTGTAAAGGGGATTTAGGCTGCCTTCAGCCAAGAACTACAGAAAAAACCTTTAGGCCCTCTAAAAGGGTTTCAGACTACAATCTATAACTTTCTCTAATATTTTTGCCATCACTCTAAGTGAATTGCTATATCACTGGAACATAGCCATGCCTATTTGTTTGTGTACTACCTGTGGCTGCTTTGGCATTATGTAGCAGAGCTGACAACTGCAACAGCCTGCATGGCCCAGGATGTCAGAAATATTTACTATCTGACCCTGGATGAATGAGGGCTTGCTGAGGCCTGAGGGAGCAGCAAGAGTTGGCTGCCTTCAGTCCCCTCTTTAGCCCAGAGGCTGGCCCCAGCACCTGGCTCACAGCTGCCTCCTGATGACCCCAAATTCTCCTTGCCCACTTGCCCTGCACATTCCCCTCAAGCCTGTTTCTTCTTGGGCATTATGTGCTTAAAGTCACTGTCCATCACTGCTGTTTCCTATGGTGTCTACCACACCCCTTCGCAATAGCAATGCATTCATACGCTCACTTCCTAGTGGTTCCCCCACCATGCTATCAACTCCAGGGTGGTGAGGATCCATGTACAGGGACTGCAAAGTGCTAGCATGCAGGGGGCGCCAGCACTGCCTCATCCCTCACCACTTCTCCTAGTCTCTCTCTCATCCTTTCCTACTGTGAGTCTGTTTCACACGTTTGACCCAAGTTAAATGTAAGTAAAGTGAAACACATTTTGCTTCTTTTTGCATTGCTCACACAGTGCCTGGCAAAACACCAGGCACTCCAGGCAGACCAATTCTACGAACCTGAATACAAACCTTATTTTGTGCACTAGAAAAGAACAAGAGGGAACTTGATCTGTGTTTGCATATGCCCCATCACCAAAGGAGAAAACAGGTAGTGTATTACTGCTGTCCCTCAGAGAGCAGTGAGAATGAGAGGAAGCAAGAGGGCCTGTGGTGAACAGTGATGGGCACTGCCACAAGGCCAGTAGCATTTCCTCTTCCTCTCTGTTCCTCCAAAGTTCCTTCAAGGCTGATGCAACTTTGCAGAGATGAACTCAGTGTCAAAGAAGAGCAGGTCAGCCATGGAGTATGGATGGGCAGAGGGCAAGGAGAGGCCTGCCTGCTGCACAGGTCAATGAGGAAAATCCAGGCAGCCACCCATTGACTCTGGTAGTCACTTGTGGGTTATACTCAAATTGAATCCATTTCCCTCCAACAACTGCTGCCATCATTGCCTGGTTAGGGGTCATCGGCTATTCCTCTCCCAGCAGGAATGGCAATTATGTAACAAAGCCACAGAGCTGTCACCTGCTGATCTCATGCATTCAGCAACATTGTTAATTGATCATGTGCTCCTTCCAGTGGAACCTGATATAGCCTCAGGATCCCCTACCACAGCACTATGGGCTGGCATTAGCAATCACCCAAAATGGAAACATTAGTTATAACCTGCCAGTTGTTGGTTAGCACTGGCACAGAGTACTCCCTTCCTAAGAGCGGCTCTCAAACATCAACATACAGAAGAACTCTCTGGAAAGCATGGTAAAGAAAAATTCCAAACTCTTTTCTCAGAGATTCGAATTCAGCAGGGGTGGAGGGATCTGCATTGCTCACAAGTTCCAGGGATGCCACTGCTGCTGCTACTGGTCCAGCAACTACCCTTTGAGTAGCCCTGTTCAAGAGCTGCCATTCTCTCCGGGACTACAAAGTGAATCTTAAAAGCCACCCATGTGTTGGGGAGCTTCCTCCTAGGGATGGTCTCCTGTGTCAGTGTGCACTGGAGCCACACCTGATGACTGCCAGTCACTGGGATCTGAACAGGAGCTGGATGAGTCCCTGACCAAAGCTGCCCATTACTCACAATTTTTGTTCCTTGGGGTTTAGGTGCCCCCATGGCTGGGGTCAGTAGCTGCTTGGCCACGGCCTCTCGTTGGCTCACGTCCACAGTGCTCAGGGCTGTGCGGCTGCCATCCTCATTGATGACCATGGAGGCTCCTGGGTGCACGTTGGGGCCGTTGATGACCGCCTGTCTAAGTTCCTGAACATTCCATGGGGTAACTGGCTGTGGGTAGGTCAGTTTTGTGGCAAATACCTGGAAATGAGGAGTGGAGGTAGAAATTCATGGCAGGGAGAAAAAATGGTCTCATGGACCCCAAATCTGTCTTAATAGGCTGTGTAATTTCCCCCAAAATGTGGGGGAGCTGTCTGACTTGGCCAAGAAGGCCTTTCAATGAGTGAAGTAACATCTTGCCTGTCTTCTGCAGCTCCCTTAATGCTATAGAGACCAGGCCTCCTTTTCTAGCAGTTAGTCTGAGGAGAATAATTTAAGTGCGGCAGTTTATATATTACAATCTTTTAACCCACTCTAAAACTTCATTTTCTTATCTGCCAATAAATTCAAAGTTCCCAAAGGTGTCAGGGCACTTGCTTGAGACAGGCGGCAAATGCCTGTCCTCAAACACTACAGCATCCCTCATCCATCCCAGCAGACATCACTAATGGATCATGGCCCTGTCCCTGAGCCCAGACATGGCACTGGAAACTCTCAACTCTGCAGTTCTGGCAGACATTATAATTAAGGTGGTACCTGAGATGAAACTGACACATTCCTCTGATACCTGAGAAAATGCAGTGTGCTGTGTTTAATGCTAGGCCTGGGATATGCTCCAAGTAAAACAAGTTCCCTGGTTAAATGAGTTCTTGAACTACTGAATATTATAAACCCCTAATGCTTCCAAATGTACACAAATACGCCAGAGACTCTGAGATGTCCTGCATAAAGGAACCTGTCTAGCTTTGTACAGGTACCATGCAGCAGCACCTTCTCAGAGGGCTCTTCGAGCTACCCCAGCCCCTGCAGTCCTCAGCCTGAGCCTGCTCTACTATTGCTGATGCACTTATCACCCATCACCGTCCAATAGAGCGTATATGTACTTGTTCATCTATTTACAGTCTCTACCACGGACACTGCTTTATATGGAAGCACGCTAGTCTGTGCTTCACTGTTGGTCTCCAGCTCCTTGCTCCTGTGGCAGCTGTGAATAGTGCTCTATAGGAAGCACATGGTCCAAGGGGCCAGAGGCAGTTCTATCCACTCTGCTCTTCCCAGCTATCCCATGAGGAATACCTATGCCCCAGGCCACCATGGCCCTGAGACTTTGGGCAGTTTGTAGGTGGGCAGAGAAGAGACTTAAGAGTCTCTCCTCCAGGGACAAGCCACTACCCAGATTCAAGAAAAGAGAAATCTAGCACCCTAGGAAGACAGAAGAGGCAGCATGAAAGGTCTCTGCCAGCGCTGGGGACACTATGAGGTCAAAGCCAACAGGAGTGGCCCCCGCCCTCTGTCCAGAGAGGGCAACCAAAACTCGATACATGTCTCCTCAGGGCCTCAGATTTGGTAATGTCAACACTGGACTTTGTAAAGCTGGTTCTCACCACGTGATCCGGCTTTTGGATGCAAGGACTATGGTTCCCAGAAGGCAGTGGGCACAGGACTGGGCCTTCTCGGACTCCTGTCTGCTGACACATCATGCCTTTGTCCAGGAAGCCCAAGTGTGCCACAGAGATGAGGCCATGGGCACGCAGGATGATCGGAAAGAACACTTCAGCACTGCTCATCACCAGTCCCCAGAGAGAGGCAGAGGTGGTAGCATGCAAGGAAACGAGGTTCTCCCCAGAGGAAATTAAACCACCTTCACATTACTGACCTTGAGGCCCATTAAGGAGGAAGCCGATTAAGGCTGCTCCTGCTGAGCACCACGGCACGAAGTGCTAAGGAAGTGAGATGACGCTGGCTCCCGGAGCGGGGCTCAGGCAGAGCACTAACAGGTGAATATTGAGCTGCTTATGCTGAGGAGCAAAACAGGGCATGGACAACATGCACACGCCTCACTCTGGGGCTCGCTCCCTTTCCTCTTCCCAGTAACCCAGGGTACAGATTTCTGACGCCTAGAAAGTACACAGGACTGAAATCCCCTGTGCCTTCTTCCTTTCCCCTGTCATGTATTCAATTTGGGAGGAAGGTCAAAAGACTAGGCTGAGGTGAGCAGGAGGAAGCTATGGGGGTGGGGATGTGGAACACTCCACAGTTAGCTCTCCGGTGCTAACTGTGTGGGTAGAAGGTGTCTGTGAGCCTGGCATGGAGTGAGAGCAACGCCATCACGCAGCTTCCAGTTACCTCCTTGTGGGCCGTCCAGGAAGGGGCAGAAGGTAGTCCCGCCCAAGCCACTATAACCTGCTGCACATCCTGTCCCCAGCCCTCTGCACACTCTGGTCTGCCGCCCTCAGGGAGCAAATGCACCCTACACACACACACACACACATACGCACACACCATGGGAATTCCAATTTCGTTGGTGTTGATGTACATGTCTGGGCAGATGACTGAGCGTGCAGCGTAGTCCACTCGCTTTCCCATCATGTGCTTTCGGAACAGGCCTTCTTTCTTCTCCAGGATCTTTACGGAGAAAAAAAGGCCATAAAAAACATTTAACAAGGATTCCAGTATGCTTATTAGTTTCTTTTTTTTTTTTTTTTTTTGAGATGGAATCTCACTCTGTCATCCAGGCTGGAGTGCAGTGGCATGATCTCAGCTCACTGCAACCTCCGCCTCTCAGGTTAAAGCGATTCTCCTGCCTCAGCCTCCCGAGTAGCTGGGACTACAGGCGCGTGCAACCACGCCCAGCTAATTTTTTTGTATTTTTATTAGAGATGGCGTTTCACTGTGTTAGCCAGGATGGGCTTGATCTCCTGACCTCGTGATCTGCCCACCTCGGCCTCCCAAAGTACTGGGATTACAGCTGTGAGCCATCATGACCGGCCATGCTTATTAGTTTCTTGTTAACTATGTACCCTCTGCAGCTAGCAATGGGAATCCAAGTTTTTTGCTCACCTGCCTAATGCCTGGGTACTTGTCTGTCATTAGTTTGTCCATCTCGCTATCAAACACAATATTGACGTGGCTCTGAAGGCGAATCCAAATGTTGTAAAGTTTGTCTATGAAGGACTGGCCTGGAAGTGTACTCAGGAAGGATCTGTCAATAGCAATCAAAGAGTCTTTTTCCTGGAAGATAAAACCAAGAAAACAAGCAGGATGGAAAAAGGCTCTCAAAGGCCTGGGTTGATTTAACTTTTCTTTCTTACCTTGGCTCTGACAACTAGGCACTCTGGAGTTTATGTCCTCCGAACCTGACCGATCAGAGACCAATGTGCTAATAAATCAGTCTTGTAAGTACGTGTCCATAAGAACTCAGTTATCTGCCCAGACATTAGCAGTATTACATATTTACCCGCCTGTCTCTTTCTAATTTACAAACTCAAAATTTATAAGCATGCTCCTTTCTTATGGTATTTGCCAAAGTCCCTTCATATGCAATTCCTCAAAACTAAGAATTCCTTCCCACATCAATACGTTTCTTATGAAGTTCTGTTATCTTGCCAGATAACTGATTCTCACATGCAGTTTTAGTTTTATTTATGGCTTTGAAAACCGCTTACAGATATGCAAATGGAACAATTTCTTAAAAGGAACTAGGGCCTTTCAGCTGGAACCGCCATCTTCCAGTAATTCACCAAAATGATGAACACAAAGGGAAAGAGGAGAAGCACCCAAAATATGTCCGCTAGGCCTTTTAGAAAACAGAGTTGTTCCATTGGCCACGTATATGTGAATCTATAAGAAAGGTGATATTGAGGCAGGCACGGTGGCTCATGCCTGTAATCCCAGCACTTTGGGAGGTCAAGGTGGGTAAATCATGATGTCAGGAGTTCAAGACCAGTCTGGCCAAGATGCTGAAGCCCCATCTTTACTAAAAATATAAAAATTAGCCAGGTGTGGTGGCAGGCACCTGTAATCCCAGCTACTCAGGAGGCTGAGACAGGGAACCACTTGAACCCAGGAGGAGGAGGTTGCAGTGAGCTGCGATCACATCACTGCATTCCAGCCTGGGTGACAGAGCAGCAAGACTCTGTCTCAAAAAAAAAAAAAAAAAAAAAAAAAAGAAAGGTGATATTGTAGGCATTAAGGGAATGGGTACTGTTCAAAAAGGAAGCCCCACAGTGTTTCCACGGCTAAACTGGAAGAGTTTACAATGTTACCCAGCATGCTGTTGGCATTGTTGCAAACAAACAAAGTTAAGGGCAAGATTCTTGCCAAGAGAATTAATGTGGGTATTGAGCACATTAAGCTCTCAGAGTCGAGACAGCTTCCTGAAACATGTGAAGAAAAAGGGTCAGAAAAAGAAGCCAAAGAGAAAGGCACCTGGGTCCAGCTGAAGTGCCAGTCTGCTCCCCACAGCAGCACACGCTGTGAGAACCAATGGGAAGGAGCCTGAGCTGCTGGAACCTATTCCCTATTAATTCATAATAGGTGTTAAAAAAAAAAAAAAAAAGACTTCTGGACTGTAAAAACATTTCTCTTCACTGAGTAGAACTGTAGTGTCCTCTCCCCCAAAGAAATACTTAAAGCAAATTTTAATAGTGTCCTAATTCATTATGTAATGTCTTTACTATTCACATTTAATGCATTTCTTGCTGAAAGACGTGAGGTAGCTTATTATGCAACAAATTACTCAACTGGTTAGAAAATGGCCGGTATTATGTATGAAATATTTGTACTGGTTTGAAGACAGTCCCTCTAAATCATCAAGGAAGAAATAAAATAACTTACAACAAAAAAGGAACTAGGTTTGCCATATGATATTCTATGTCACCAATCAAGATGTGGGTCCCCAGCTGAGCTATATCAAATTACTGGCTGATTGCCAAGCCTCAATGGAATAGCTAACCAATCCTTTTTTAATATTTTTGCCCCTAGCTCCATCTCCTCCTCTTCTCCCACTCCCTACCCAGGAGACAGAAATACACGGAAGCCTTCAGCTGGCTTACAGCACCACCTATTGACACTGTCTGGCCACTATTGCCCCATCGGTTGGGTATGACACAAGGAGTTAGACAGATGGTCCCATGTCTTCCAGTGTGGGCAGATGAGAGAAGAAACCTGTCAGTGTCTTGAGGTGGGAGGGTGAGGGTGGGTGAAGATTCAGTAAATAAGAATGTCATGAAAACCCAGTGGTGATGAAGTGGGCTTGTCCTCAACCCTGAAGAACACAGGAGCCTTCTTTAGTTGTAGGGAAAATAGACATATTCTACATAAAACACTCAGGGTCCCCTTCTGGCTGAAGGAGTCCCAGAGAGAGATAGGGTCACCTGCATGATGACCAGGCCCTGTTAGCCCAACTCACTGCTCATGGCATTACCTGGCTCAGGGCCAGTGACTGTGAAATGAGCGAGAACTTGTCTCAATGGCACATCCCCAGTGCCTAGACGGTGCCCGGTAAGGGCTGCCATGGGGATGGAACACCGAGAGTAAGGGGGAAGAAAAAGACAGGTCCTGTCAATCACAAAGAAAGAGGGCACTGGGACATAGGAATCAGGGGATGTTATTTGCCCCTCAGAAACCAAGCATTTGTTTGACAAAGCGGATGACTAATATTTTTTTTAAATTCTTGAGATGGAGTCTTACTCTGTCACCCAGGTTGGAGTGCAGTGGTGTGATCACGTCTCACTGCAGCCTTGATTTCCCTGGCCCAGCAAGCCTCCCCCTTCAGCCTTCTGAGTAGCTGGCACCATAGGCATGAGCCACCATGCCTAGCTATTTTTTGTATTTTTGGTAGAGATGGGGTTTCGCCACTTTGCCCACCTGGTGTAAAACTCCTTGGCTCAATGAACCTCCTGCTTGGCCTCCCAAAGTGCTGGGATTACAGGTCTATTATGCCTGGCCAGGATGTCCGATTTTTAAAGAATATCAAACTAAGATTCTCAGCCCTGGTCAGTGGGCACAGTTATCCCAAGATCTTTCCTTAGAAACTGCACTAAGGCCTGCAGATGGCTGGTTTCTCTTACACTAAGGAGTTTTTAAAAGCACACCAATGCTGGACAATCAGGAAACAAGCAAAACCAAAGAAAGCCCCAAGTGTAACCCACAGCATGTCCAGGAGACAGTGGCGCCACCTTGTGATGGGCCTGGCAGACAGCAGGACTGTCCCAGTGGCTGGGATCTGAGAACCCTGTCTTCTGAAGGCTGTGTATTTGCATCCAGACAGTATTTTAGAGCTGGGAAAGATCTTGGTAACCTCAGTAAGCTTCCCGGGTGCCCAGTTCACCTATGTACCCACTGAAATGTTGCTACTAAATCTGGCACACAGAAGGGGCTCAGGAAATGTTAGTACAAACTGTCCTATTCTGAGATTCCCACTCTGCAATACTGCTTTCCTGACCCTAATGCTGGAGACATTAATGTGTCCAAAATAGAGCTGGTGACAGGAGCTCTAGTACTGTGACCCAGAAGGGACACTCTTAGAGCCTGAGGGAAGCAGGCTATTTTCCCTAGAGCTGCTGAGAGCTGGTAGCCTGGAATAATCTAGGTGTGAAATCTTACCACAAATCATATGCATTTTATAGCAGACACTAGTATAAGAAAGTGACTCAACTAGTGTCACCTGGCATGGTCGTTTGCGGCAGAACCTAGACCAGAACCCAGACCTTTCCATGCTCAGACCCATGCATGTCCCCCTAATGTTCCTCGGTGCCCCCTAAGCCCACAGCTCACACTAAGGGTGCCACCAGCTGCACAGAACATCCCAGGAAGCATCTCCCGGCACCCAGTATCTGCATCTACTAAGCGTGTATGCTTATCACATCAGCACCAGAGCAGCCCTGACCTCGTCTGTAGCGGGTACTGCCACATCCCCTGGTAGCTTCTGTTCTTGGGCCATCAATGCCAGAAGTTTTTGAATCAGAACTACATCCTTCATGACAGCCTGCAAGTTCACTGTCTGGCCATTGGTAAACATCTGGTCTCCCAGGCGACTGACTGGGCGATACCTGCAGGGGGACATACAGAATCAACGAATGTTTAGTGTGATGAAAGGGTCATGTTCTTCAGTCTCTCACCCATGCCTACTGTAGGGAGCACACCCCACCATGCTCAAAACAACCAATATTCCCAACCAACATTCTGGCTGGGCACAGTGGCTCAGGCCTATAATCCCAGCATTTTGGGAAGCCGTGGGTGGTTCACATGAGGTCAGGAGTTTAAGACCGGCCTGGCCAACATGGTAAAACCCAATCTCTACAAAAAATACAAAAATTAGCTGGGTGTGGTGATGCATGCCTGTAATCCCAGCTACTTGGGAGACTGAGACAGGAGAATCACTTGAACCCGGGAGGCGGAGGTTGCAGTGAGCTAAGATCATGTCACTGCGCTCCAGCCTGGGAGACAGTGTGAGACTCTCTCAAAAACAAAAGCAAACAAACAAAAAACAAAAACAACCAACATTCCTATCACGTTCACAACAAATGGAAAGGAAAGCAAACCCTTACACCACCTGCACCTGGAGCAAAATTGGAGCTTTGTCTCTCAGTGCCCTTGGCCCTTCCGCCTCTCCTAGAAGTCACGGTTCAGTTCCTTAATATGTGTATTTCAGGTGAAATAAGTTAATTAAAGGGTATTACCTTGAGGGCGGCACCACCAAGAAATCTAGAAAGAACACACTGGGGTTGAATCTGGACTCCATACCATCATCATCCACTCCCGAAAAAAGGTAGTTCAGAAAAAATCCTGTGTTGGAAATAAATAAACCAAGGAGACCATTTAAATCTATCAATAAGGGCATGGGAGGACAACCATAAAAATACTACTGAGGAAAAAACAGAATACAAGATAATATGTAGAGTTAAGGTCGCATTCTTCTTTGTTTCTTTTTTGAGACAAGGTCTTACTCCTGTTGCCCAGGCTTCAGTGCAGTGGTGCAATCATGACTCACTGCAGCCTTGACCTCCCAGGCTTAGGCAATCTTGCCACCTCAGCCTTCCAAGTAGTTGGGACTACAGGGGTGTGCCATCACGACCAGCTAATTTTTGTATTTTTTTTTTTATTAAGAGATGACGTTTTGCTTGGTTGCCCAGGCTAGTCTCGAACTCCTGGACTTAATTGATCCACTTGCCTCAGCTTCCCATACTGCTGCAATTAGAGGCATGAGTCACCATGCCTGGCCTCATTTTTCTTTATAAAAACAAAAAATAGCCTCTGTGTACATGACAGTTTGTATGCAGGGGATATGACAGCATAAAGACAGGTACTACAGGCACGATAGCTCTTAACCCAGGGACTGAGAAGGGCAAGGATGGGGAAGAAACTTCACTTGTTTTTAGTCACCCTCCTGGACTACTAAAACACATACATACCACACACATAATTATTTATTACTTTTATCTTTATAAAAAACACTGAATTAAAAAAAAGTGTTTTTTAAGCTAGCCTCCTTAAAAATAACCCCACCTCCCACCTCTAACAGGTGCTGCCAAGAAAAAAATCTTCTGTGGATCAAAGCTGTATTTCAGGTGTCTGGTTACTTTAAAAAATGCCTAGAGAGGGCCGGGCGCGGTGGCTCAGGCCTGTAATCCCAGCACTTTGGGAGGCCGAGGCGGGTGGATCACAAGGTCAAGA
>NW_016107414.1:4835757-4857179 GCF_001604975.1 Cebus imitator
AAAAAAAAAAAAAAAAAAAAAAAAAAAAAAAAAAAAAAAAAAAAAAAAAAAAAAAAAAAAAAAAAAAAAAAATGCCTAGAGAAAAAGATTAAAATGTGCTGGGGCCTGCCACAAAAGCCATCATGCTAACTCCAGTGACCTTTTTTTTCTGATACCTCTTTAACAACATGCTTATTTATAAGTGCTTATTACACAGAGGTTATAGTCAGCTTTCCACAACACATTCTCCCAAGGGTTTGAATATATTGCACAGGTTTTGTTACACACTCAAAAGGGAATGAATGATTTCTCCTATAGTAGAAAACTGAAATGTATAAAAATCCCCGTTTAAAAAAGAATTCATTCTTTGATTCACAGAAGGACAAAGCATTTTACTTATGGGCATTTAAAATAAATTATACTGAACCTTCTGAAAATATGCCAACCTGTATTAAGTGAGGCCCACCTGCAGCTGTCATTTGATAACCAGGCTCAACTGCAATAATTGTCATGTTTTTGGTGCTGGGTATGACCTCCCCTCCTCTATGACATCTCAATGTCAATTGGCCCTGAAGACTGCCCCAAACCTCTGGATCAGTTCCAGGAGACAGCTACAATCATCAGGACTTAAAAGAAGTAATAAGGCAGGGTTAATGAGTCCAGGAAATTAAAGCCTAGAGAACATAAAGGCTATTTCTTTAGCCTGATACAGCACCTTCATTCTTCCACAGGGCAAAAAGGTGTTCACGGGCACTGGTGGGTGTTAAGTATCCTCGTTTTCCCATCTGACCTTCCTCAAGTCCTGGAGCCGAGAAGGAGAATCAAAGCACAATAAATCAGTAACAGGTACTCTTTCTGCAATGGGATTTATCAATTCTTTATCCCAAAGTCTGCAACTTGACCACAAAAATCAATCTCTATGGTAGCATATTCTCAGGCCCTTAATCTCCCTTCCGCAGTAATACAAACCATATGGCTATTGTATAAAACCTAAAAAACAGGGAAGTAAAAGAAAACATTACCCACAATCCCATACATTAACATAACTCCTATTGTTTTATATATTGTTTTCCAGGCCTTTTGTCTATGCAAGTATTTTACACAACTGTAATCTTCAGTGTGGATTTATTTTGCAGACTACTTTGCCTGTTTAGTATCATCTTGTCAGCACTTCTGCATGTTGCTATGTAACTTTGGCCTGATCACCATTTTTCACAGCTATGTAATATTCCATTGAGGATGATTTCTAATTTACTTAACCATAGTCTCATAATTGGACATCTGGATTGATTCCCATTTTTTGCTATTATAAGCAATATTATACTAAGTATCTTTACATACCTGGTTTTTACCAGAAAGGTTCACACAGTTGAATTATGGATAAATACATATAAATATTTTCATGGGTAAATATATATTGACTTTATAAAAATACTGGTGTGTGAGGAACAGACTGGGCTTGGTTTCTCAGACTAAGCAAGAACACTCTGGGATGCTGTCCACCAGTAATACCCAGATTACGTTAGAAAACCAGACTTGGAGTTGCCATTCAGAAGGTAGGGTCCAGGCATTTAGATAATTAATCATCTAAACTTTCTGGGCACTTTGGGAGGCCTAGGTGAGTGGATCACCTGAGGTCAGGAGTTCAAGACTAGCCTGGCCAACATGGAGAAACCCCATCTCTACTAAAAATACAAAAATTAGCCAGGTATGGTGGCGCGTGCCTGTAATCCCAGCTACTCGGGAGGCTGTAATAGGAGAATCGCTTGAACCCAGGAGGCAGAGGCTGCAGTGAGCTGAGATCATGTCAGTGAACTCCAGCCTGGGCAGCAGAGTGAGACTATCTCAAAACAAAAAACAAACCTCAAAAAACCTTTTTTAGATATATCCACTGAAACTAAGCATTGGTCAATTTTCTCTTTTTATTCACCTATCAGGGCAGGAACTATGCCTTGCCTGTGTTCCTAACACCTGACAGGGTGTCCAGCTCGTAGCAAATTCTAAATTAAGAGTATACGGCTCAAATATAGATGTTTGAAATAGCCTAAGGTAATCTATACTTAAAAATACCACTCTTGCCTTTTCCTCCGTTTTTAAAAACTAGCTTCATTCCACCTCCAATTCTCCAGCTAGTTTCTTTAAAATATGCAGAGGATATGTCATCATAAGTTTTTAGAGAAATCTCTTACTCGAAGAACAATTAACATAATTATAATTTATTTAACTAGTCTCTATTAATAGGTATTTAAGTCATTAACTTGCAGACCCATTAACTTGCATTTTGCGAGCATTTCTGGAAATGAATGTCTGAATTTCCTCTTCCACTAAATAGGCTGGAAAAGCTGAAGAAGACTGGTTCAGTCTCCTCAGCTCCTGTCCCAGCAATGTCCCCACTGCAGTTTCGTCGCCGTGAAGGCAGAGGTTGTTCTTCAATCCTTCAATCACAGGACCTTAGAGTCAGAGAAGAGCTGTGGAAGGCCAGCTCCTCATATGAGCTGCACCCCCTCCTAACAAGAACTTCTGTAGCTTACAGTAGTGACTTCTGCTTAGCTGGGATTTTAGAGCAGCTTGAATGTGCGTTTCTTTCAGCTGTAAGAGACGCCATAGGAAAAAGGGATTCAGAGATCAAATAATCTGGGATCGCAATGAGTGGAAGTCTCTCGGCTATATGAATCCCAATTTTAAATGTTAATGTGCCTTGTGAGGCTTGGGGTGCACAAGGAGCACAGGGTGCACACTGGAGCAACACGTGTGGCATTTCACACGCTGACAGCACTCCCTGAGGAATCACCAGTCCATGGGGACTACTCAGCCCTCGCTTTTTTTTGGAGAAGGAGTTTCACTCTTGCTGCCCAGGCTGGAGTGCAATGGTGTAATCTCGGCTCACTGCAGCCTCTGCCTTCCCAGGTTCAAGCAATTCTCCTGTCAAAGCCTCCTGAGTAACATGATTACAGGCGTGCACCACCACACCCAACTAATTTTTGTATTTTTTGTAAAGACAGGGTTTCTTTTCACCATGTTGGTCAGGCTGGTCTCGAACTCCTGACCTCAGATGATCTGCCCACCTCAGCCTCCCAAAGTGGTGGGATTACAGGCATAAGCCACTGCGCCTGGCCCAGACCTTTTTGATTCCCTCTGGTACCCGGAGCATGGTCAGATCCAAACTGGGAGTACTTACTTTCCTCCACATCACCTGCTCCCCTGAGTTTCTGGTCTATGTCACCTGCAGCCCCTTCAGAGACCACATGTACTGCTCTGTATCTTGGCATTGTGCTCACCACAAACATGGTCCTTGGCATAATGCTGAATGCCAATGAATAAATGTGTGCTAAATACTAAACACCCAAGCCTGGAGCTGTAGAACTACAGCCTACTTGTTTCTAATGCATAGGCTTTTGGTTGCACCATCACATTCACATGGCTGCAATGAAAGATGACTTTGGAAGAATGGGTTTGGTGAAGGCATTGAAAGGCTACTTACTTGCTGGACATTTGCCCCACGGAAACTATCCTTCTAGAATTCTGCCCGTCTTTGTTCTCAATCTATGAGCATTTTATAAAGCATCCTAAGGGCTACAGCAGCAATTCCCAACTGGTATTAAGAGAAAATTGTTTTGAGGGCTCTTTAATAGTAAGTGTTTAATAGGAAAATCTACTCTTATGGTGTTAATAGGGTATTTAATAGGAAAATCTACTCTTTCGGTGTTAACTGCCAACCATGAAACAAAATTAAATAGGCTTTCTAAATGCAATGTGGTATCCTGGATTGGATCCTGGAGCAAAAAAAGGAAATTACTGGAAAAACCAGTAAAATTCAAAAAGTCTGTAGTTAATAGTGTTTCACCAATGTTAAACTCAGTTTTGACAAATGCACCATGGTAATCTAATATGTTACATTAGGGCAAATGAAGTAAAGAGTATAACAGAATTCTTTGTACTATGTTTGCTACTTTTCTGTTAAGTCTAAAAATTATTCCAAAATAAAACATTTTTTTAAAAATAATAAACAGGTTTTTCATTTACTCCAGGGCTTGCCAGAGTCTTCAATGTAAAAGACACATCATGCATCTCCAGGAGGGGATGTTATTTCCACGCCTATTCCATATTCTCAAGCCCTGGGGAAAAGGTTTAGTAACGGTAATGCTGTGGACTTCCACACATGTAATTTCCTCAATTCTAGGCAAGAGGCTTTATGAATGCCATTACACAGAGTTGGAAATGGAAGCTCCTCAAAATATACTTCTATCTGCCACTCAGCATAAGGGGCAGAGCCAAGTGACAATTGCAGGCTGTGTTTTTTTTCTTTTTTTTTTTTGTTTTGAGAAGGAGTCTTGCTCTGTCACCCAGGCTAAGTGTGATGGCACCATCTCAGCTCACTGCAGACTCCACCTCCTGGGTTCAAGCAATTCTCCTGCCCCAGCCTCCTGAGTAGCTGGTATTATAGGCACCTGCCACCATGCCTAGCTAATTTTTGTATTTTTAGTAGAGATGGGGTTTCACCATATTGGCCAGGCTGGTCTTGAACTCCATACCTCAAATGATCTGCCTGCCTCAGCCTCCCAAAATACTGGGATTACAGGTGTGAGCCACCATGCCTAGCCAGGTTGTGCTTTTTCTATCCTGGCACGTTGATGACATAATAAAAAATGAACAGTTAACACCTACACAGCACATACCACACAGCAGAAAGTGCTTTCGGTCTCAGAATACTTTAACCTTCTGACTACTTCAGAATAAAAATTAAAAAACACTTTTAAATAAGTCTACAACTATAAAAATTAAAAAGTACGCGTATTAAGTCCAAATTTTTCCCAAGCAGAGCTTGGGTGAGGCAGAACTGAGGAAAGAACTCTACCCAGGGGAAAGGGCGGGGGGAGATCTGGTGGACAGCCAGGAGTAGCCTGCAGGAGGTGCTAATGTTCTGTTGAATTCTTGCAGTTTTTCTTTAAAATTATTCGCCGACATTTTACTCCAAAATAGATCCACACCTGTTTTAAGTTAAAATGTTTCAAAATATTTGCCAGGTAAATTTCTTAATTTCTTCCTGAAAAACCTTTCAGAGAAATGAACACTTAAGGCAAGAGGCACATGTGGAGCACTGCCTGATAAGGCAGCCCCTTCCATCAGCTCTCCCGTGTGAGAGGCCTAAGCTGGGCACTCGCCAGGGTCCCCTCATCCCCCAGAGGCCTGCACACTGTATCTCTGCAAGCCCCTCTCAAACGCAGCAGAGACTGCGTGGAGTAGAATGGAGAAGAACCAGGTATTCCCAAGGTTCAGGACACATGTGGCCAGTGAGCTCCTCTCCAGACCCAGCCTGCTCACCCAGGGGCTCGGAGTCCTTCTGGCCAGCTGTCCCGTGCACCATGGCTGGAAACGTGATCGTCAACTTGCTATTGTGTTCCTTTCGGACAACAGATCGCCCAGTCCTGTGCGGGAGGACAGTTGTGATTGGGGAGAGAAAAAAACCTAGTAAGACACTGAATGATAGCAATGAGTGACTGCCCAGAGATGTCTCAACTGGGGCAAAGGCCCTGATACTCACTTGCAGTGGGGACAGCGCTTAGGATTCATATGTGTCTTCCAGAAGAAAGCAATGAGCTTGCTCCTGCTCTCACACACGTTCTTTACCTGTTAAAAATAAAAGTCAGAGAACCTTGGAGTACCATTTTGAAGAGAATCCAATATATTTACAGTTTTCACCTTTTATTTTTAACCAGAGGAAACACCCCCACCACCACTTTCTTAAACAAAATCTTCCATAGAACCCTAATATAGTTGAACTCTGACAATTACTGAGTGGCCTCTTTAAGCCTTCAGTTTTCTCAATTATAATACGGGAATAAGAATAGTAACCACTGCAGCAAACTCTTACTAGGATAAAGAATCATGAATGCAGCGGGGGCTTGAAATATAGCCAGAACTCAATAAACACTAGTTACTTTCACTTGTAAAACGAAACGCTCTGGATGCAGCTGGCCTCCCTCAGATGGACCTCAGGGTTCTGAGAAAGGCACACCCACAGTCCAGCCACATGAGTGGCCCTGCACCTGGCAGCAGATGGGAACCATCTGGGAGCTTTTGTAACTCCACTTGGATCCAACCCAGACCAATTAAATCAGCATCTCTGCTGTGAAACCCAGACATGAGGTGAAGCAGATTTCAAGACTAGTATCACAGGTGAATTATCTACCCATTCATTCATTCACTGAACAAATTAATACTTAGGCAATGTATGGAGGGGAGATTAAGGTAGCAGTGGGTTAGGGAGAAGTGTTGGAGAAGGAAAAAAAGACCCAAGGTCATTTTTTAAGAAAAGCCTTGCTGGATGCTATACCGAAACCATCTAATGTCACATAACCTCTCATTGGTCCTGTAGGTAGCCATTAGAGATTAGGAAGTGGACATTCACACAGGTGTATAATTAGTGAGGTCGCAGGTCTCATGAGAGGCAGAGCTCAGATTCAAACCCAGGTCTACTTTGGGAAGCCAGAAGTATATGTAAAGGACAGCATAGAGGGAAAGTGATAAAATGATGTCAAAAAGAGTGTGGGAGAAAGACAGTGTTAACTCACATGGGCACCCTGGGACCCCAGGAGGTTGTTCTGCACAATTTCAGTTGTGTATTGTTCTAATTCCTCCTGAATTTCAGAGGCAGAGGGATCAGCATTTTCTTCCAGAAACTGGAAAACAAAGAGGAAAACCACATTATCACAGTAATATACACTCTCATGAGCAGCACAACTGGGACCAGTCTCTGCAAGAGTAGAAAAAATTCATTTGAAGGGAGAAAAAGAAACTATGGTTACACTTTAGTTGTTTTAGGTGTTGGACTTTCAAGAGTGAGAAAACATTGCTGTTAAAAAAAAAAATCAAGTAAGGTCAGGCATGGTGGCTCACACCTATAAACCCAGCACTTTGGGAGGCAGAGGCAGGTGGATCACCAGAGCTCAGGAGCTTGAGACCAGCTTGAGCAACATAGTGAAACCCTGTGTCTACTAAAAATACAAAAATTAGCTGGATATGGTAGCACATGCCTATAATCCCAGCTACTCAGGAGGCTGAGGCAGGAGGTGGAGGCTGCAGTGGGCCAAGATTGTGCTGCTGCACTCCAGCTTGGGCAACAGAGTAAGACTCTGTCTCAAAAAAAATAAAAAGAATTCTCTTACTCATAATGAGGCTGACATAATCTAGATACCAAACCCAAAAAGACAATAGGAGAAAGGGATGTAAACCAATCTCACTCATGATCACAGATGCAAAAATCCCAAGCAAACTATTAAGAAGTCAAATGCAACAACATATTAAAAAGGTAATATATCCTAAACAATTTGGGTTTATCCTAAGAATCCCAGGTTAGTTTTAACATTAGGAAAGAAACTGAGTAATTTACCATGTTAACTTGTTAAAAAGGAGCCACATTATCTGAAAATTTCAATATATATTAAAAAGGTATTTGGCAAAATTGAACCATCTGAGAGTACATGGATGATCTGATATATCATCAACCCCAAATATTTTGATGAACAATTTCTATAAACATGGACACTCACAACTATGACCATGATACAATCATTAAAAAACAGCAAATCAGCACTGATAAATTATTACCATCTAATCCTCAAACACTATTCAAGTTTTTCCAATTCCCTTAATAATATCCTTTAGATGCTGGGCATGGTGGCTCATGCCTGTAATCCCAGAGCCTTGGGAGGCCGAGCCAGGTAGATTGTTTGAGGTCAGGAGTTTAAGACCAGTCTGGCCAATATGGCAAAACCATGTCTCAATTTAAAAAAACACAAAAATTAGCTGGGTGTGGTGGTACATGCTTGTAGTCCCAGCTACTCAGATCATTCAGACCCTGGAGGCAGAGGTTGCAGTGAGCTGAGATGGTGCCACAGTACTCTAGCCTGGATGACAGGGTCAGACTCTGTCTCAAAACAATGATAATAAAAATGTCCTTTACAGCAAAAGTATCCAGTTTAGAGCTACCTGTTACACTTTTTAGTCTCCTTTGTTTAGAATAGTTCCTTAGTCTTCAACTTTAGTTATGAACAGTTTTGAAGATTCAAGGTGAGTTTTATAGAACACTCCACAATTGTGGGCATGTCAGAGATTTCCTCATGATTATGGAGCTAACACATCTTTGGCAAGAATATCCAGAAGTGATATTGTGTTCCTCTCACTGCACCCTATGAGGGGGTGCATGATATCAATCGGTCTCATCAAGCATGTTTCACTTTGATCACCTGAGTAAGGGGGTGACTGCCAGGCTTCTTCTCCAAAAGACTATGTGTGTAGTGGGGAGAGGTACTTTGAAAATGTGTAAGTAGCCTGTTACTTAAACTTTTAGTCACTCAATCCATTCTTTTGTTTAAATCAACGTGAAAGTAGGTTCATGGATTCCTACTTCATTTGATAGGTCATAATCACTTAGTATCACCATTTATTATGATGCTCAAATCTGGCCAGTGTGAGCCCTACACAGAGGCTTCTGTGTCCTTTGGATATGTCCCATCGTTCTTAGAGTACCTCCTTCCTTTCTAGCATGTGACGTTCCAGGCTGCTCTTGTACTTTCTCTGTCCCAGCCCTAAGTCAGCTATTTCTCCAAGAAGCTTTTTTAGTGGAGAATGGTATTTAGAAACCAAAAAGGGGGTGCTAGGTATGCCCATTACTATCACTCCTCCAAGCCCTTCCAGGGAAAAAGCCAGGGGAAAATATATGTATACACACATACTTCACACCAGAACTTTTAATTCCATTTTAACAGTACAGGATAAATTCTGTCTTCTCTCTTGTATAGGTTTGTAACTCTCCTTTCTGATATTATAAAATCTGGCCCCTCTTATCCTTAAGTACTGAATCAATCAACATCTCTCTCTCCCTGTATATAACCACTCTTCCACTGCTGCTGCCATCATCCCTCCTCTGTGTGGAGCCCTCACTCAACTTGGGCTCAAGCCCCACACAAGTGCACCCTCCTTGTGGACCCCCTCCTTATATTTGGGCTCATATACACTATGCTGGGCCACACCAACAGGCACCCTCACCTGATTTGGGCTCTCACGCTCCACGCTGTGTCTCTATCTCCAAATGAACAGCCTCCTTACCATATTTGAGCTCTGGCATTCCGCATGGGGCTGCCCACTCGTGCAGGGCTCCCCTCTCTCACTGCTCTGGCTGAGTCCCTGTGCAGAGACATCCTTTCCACGAAGCTTTGCTCACTCTGTTGGGGCTCAGACACTACACACTAGGCCACGTCTCTTTGTGGAATCTCAGCTTGCTCCACCCACCTAATGTCTTCAGGACTGAAGTATCCAATAAGAGGGAGGGGAAGAGGAAAGGGGAACAACCTTTCTTTGTGACAAGGAATAAGACAAAGATACCCACTAACCACTTCAACGCAGTAATGTAGATCCTAGTCACCAAAAGAAAGAAAACATGTAAGGATTGGAAAGGAACAAAAATACCAGTACTTGCAGATATGATTGCATTGAAAATCTAAAAATATCTACAGACAAACTGTCAAAATTCATGAGACAATTTTGCCAGGTTGCTTCACAAATAATCATTAACATTTTTATATACCAACAAAATGAAATTTTAAATACGGTATTTTTAATGACACCAGAAATTCTAATGTAAATACTGTGAAAAAAATATTTCTTTGCAATAGAGATCTGGTCATCCCCACCTTATCCGAAAGTAACCAGCCAGAGGAATTAGGCAAGAGAAAGAAAAGGCATCCAAACTGAAAAGAAGGATGTCAATATGTCCCTGTTTACAGATGACATAATCTTATATATAGAAAAACTTAGACTCTACCAAAAACCTCTTACAACTCATCAACAAATTCAGTAAAGTTGCAGGATAAAAAAATCAGTAGCATTTCTATACGCAAACAATGAATTAGCTGAAAAAGAAATCAAGAAGGCAATCCCATTTATAACAGCTATCAAAAAAATACCTAGGAATAAATTTAACCAAGGATGTGAAAGACGTTTTTGGAAAACTGCAAAACGCTGATGAAAGAAACTGGAGAGGATAAAAACAGAAAAACAACCCATACTTACAGATCAGAATAATTAACATTGTTAAAATTACTATACTACCCAAAGCAATTTATAGATTCAATGCAATCTCTATCAAAATACCAATCACATTCTTCACAGAAACAGGAATAAAAATTGTAACATTTGTATAGAACCACAAAAGATCCTGAACAGCCAAAGCAATCTTGAATAAAAAGAACAAAGCTGGAGGCATCACACTACCAGAATTCAAAATATACTACAAAGCTGTAGTAACCAAAACAGTAGGGTACTGGCATAAAAACAGAAACACAGACCCATGAAACAAAAAAGAGAACCTGAAAATTAATCCACACAGCTATAGACAACTGATTTTTGAAAAAGGTGCCAAGAACATACACTGGGGGGAAGGATAGTGTCTTTCATAAATGATGCTGGGAAAATTAGATATCCATATGCAGGTGAATGAAACTGGACCTCCATCTCCACCATCTACAAAAATCAACTCAAAAATTGATCAATGATCTAAATATAAAGTCTGGAAAAATATTTAAGAATCAGATCTCAAAGCACAAGCAACAAAAGCCAAAATAAACAAATGGTATTATATTAAACTAAAAAGCTTCTGCACAGCAAAGTAGTCAGTCAACAGACTACTCCGGAATAGAAAAAGACAACCTCCAGAATAGAAGAAAATACTTGCAAACTACTTATCTTAGGGCAGGGGCTTAATATCCAGAATATACAAGGAACTCAAGCATCTCAACAGCAAAAATTCCAAACAATTCGATCAAAAAATGGGTACATGATCTGAACAAACATTTCTCAAAACACATACAAATTGCCAACAAATATATGAAAAAATGTTCAACATCACTAGTCATTGGACAAATGCAAATCAAAATCATAATAAGGTTTCATCTCATCCGAGTTAGAATGGCTATCCCCAAAAGACAAAAAAATAACGCTGGTGAGGATGTGGAGAAAAGGGAATTCTTACACACTGCTGGCAGGAATGTAAACTAATTCAGCCACTATGGAAAACATATATGAAGGCTCCTCAAAAAACTACAGATAGAACTACCATTAGATCCAGCATCTCACTACTGGGCATTTATTCAAAAGAAAAGTAATTGGTATATCAAAGTGGTATATCTGCACCCCCATGTTTACTGCAGCACTATTCACAATAGCCAAGATATGAAACCAACCTAGATGTCCAACAACAGATAAAGGGATAAAGCAAATGTGGAATATATACACACTGGAATACCATTTGGCCATAATAAAGCATGAAATCCTGTCATTTGCAACAACATTAGACGGAACTGGAGGATATTACGTGAAATAAGCCAGGAACAGAAAGTTAAACTCTGCATGTTCTTACTCATATGTGGAAGCCAAAAAAAAAAAAAAAAATTGATCTCATAGAAGTAAAAGTAGAATGGAGAATCCTAGCAGCTGAGAAGGGTAGGGAAAAGAGGGGAAAGGGAAGAGATTTATTAAAAGAAACAAAATTGCAGTTAGGAGGAATAAATTATTGTGTTCTACACCATTGTAGGAAGACCATCGCTAATAATAACACAGTTTCAAACAGCTGGAAGGAGAATATTGCATGTTCCCAACCCAAAGAAATGATAAATGTTTGAGAAGACAGATATGCTAAATTACCCTGATCTGATCACTATATTGTATCACACCATCACTACGTACCCCATAAAAAGTATGTGTTAATAAAACAAAAAAAGACAAAAAGAAAACATGAGAAGTAAACAAATTAAGCATTACCAATAGGTGAACAACCTACCTCATATGCCTCCTAAAATGATGCAATACAAAGTACCCTGTATCATGAAGGTTGTATTCTTGCTAAAATGTGAATCTAATCACAGGAAATAATCAGACAATCTCGAATGTGAGAAATCCTATAAGACAACTGGCCTTGAGTCTTCAAAAAAAGTCAGTATCATGAAAAAGAATTCTGTACCTCACAATGTTCTCTACTTTAAGACAGATTAAAGAGATGTAACAATTGAAAGCAATGCCTTTTGATTGAATAAACCATGATTGAATCCTTGGTCCAGCAAATCAGAAAAAGTTCATAAATGGTTTAAATGGTATTTCACTATTGTTTCTATTAACATTCCTTTTATTATTATTATTATTATAGCTTCCTGTTTTCACACTCAGCTGTTGATATCCAGTTATATGATATACAAATCAAATGTCCTGTACCATTGGCATGGTAACTAGGACAACATACTAGTATCTCTTGTTCCCCACCACTTTGCCTTTCCTGATTTCTGTGACCACCGCTATCCACCTACCCTGTTCAGAATTCTCTCAAGCTCGTAGACTGCTTGTAGGGCCCCGACTTCCAGAACCCTCAGCTGGCAGAGTAAGAGGTGAATCACAGCCCGGGGACAAGTCAGCATGTGGCAGTTTAAACAAGACCCCCGAAGCAGCAGGTATAGCTTCTGAAGAGAGGGAATAAAAACAAACAGGATATTAGAAAGAGACACAGTTGTCATGGTGACTTTCAGTATACCCACAAGTTTCTTTATATATTCAGTCTATTCCTTTAAAAACTCCACTTCAGCCTACATGCTTAAAAAAGGCCTTTGTTATATTAAGAACTAGATAAATAGTCTCTCTTTTCTTTTAAGGTTTTATTTTAATCCATTTAGATTTGAAATTTACTTTGGGTATATGACCTGAAGCAGAGAAATATCTTTATTTTATTCCAAGATTTAATTATAACACTTCTCGGCTGAGCATGGTGGCTCATGCCCATAATCCCAGCAATTTGGAAGGCTAAGGAGGGTGGATTGCTTGAGGCCAGGAGATTGAGACCAGCCTAGCCGACAGGGTGAAACCCCGTCTCTACTAAAAATGCAAAAATTAGCTGGGCATGGTGGTACGCGCCCGTAATTCCAGCTACTCAGGAGGCTGAGGCACAAGAATGGCTTGAATCCAGGAGGCAGAGGTTATAATGAGCCAAGATTGTGCCGCTGTACTCCAGCCTGGGAGACAGAATGAAACTGTCTTGAAAACAAAAGACACTTCCCTTTCTTTAACATGATCAACAGACGAAAATCATGTCCACATATACCAACATCTGTGGCTTAAAAAAAATTCTGGAGGTAAGGTTAGCTGAAATAAAAAGCTGAAAATGCACAAGCAAGACAGGAGCTCCATTCTGACCTCACTGCTGGGCTTTCTGGGGCTTTGCTGCTCCTGCCATCACATGAGAGCCTATAGAGCCACCTGAAGGGCTCAGGGAGGCCTTGGGAACAAAGTTCTCTCTGTTACCAGGCAGGTGCCAATGATATTTCTGAAGAGCCCAAAGCCCCTGAAACAAAAGGTGTAAGGGATGAATATGAACCCTCCCTACCCTCCACGTGAACGGAATCAAGCTGTAGCTCTACTCAACTGTTATCAAACTGATATTCATTTAGTTAGGGCCACAGGGTACGTTGAAGTTACTGTATCTGGCTCAAAGTTTCAAAATCTCATTCCACAGAATGTTTTCATTGGGGTGTCTGAAGCTTAACCTCCTTAGACCACTCTTGTGGGAGAGGGGCAGCACTCACAAATCCCACCAGCAGCCCTGAGACCCGCACAACTAAAGCAACACTTACATCAAAGAGGAGAGGGTTGTACACCATGAGTGGGAGCTCAATATGGCCCAGGTGCCCGGAGCAGTTGTTGAAGTCCTGCACGCAGGTGGAGCACACCTCTTTGGAATCCGCGGGGCCCAAAGCTAAATCATACAGGCCGTTTGCCGATGGGTTCCCCAGGCTGTCCAGGAACCGAGGGTTTGTAATAGATTTAACACTTAATTTCCTATGGGGATAAAAAAGATCAAGAGGAAAACTAAGGTTAGCAACCTCTCTGATGTTTCCTTGATTATTTAATGCCTGTTTGCCAGCTCCAGAGGGCACAATCTCTGTCTGCCTTGCTCACCAGCATACCCCAATACTAAGTGCACAGTTGGTATCCAATAGTTAATACACACATATGTACAAAATGAATGAGTTAAAAGAAACAGATTTTGAGCAAAACTTGCATTAAGTACATTGGTAAACTGTTTATAAAAAGGAGTTAAGTATCTATAACATACTGATCCTGCTGCCCAGGCTGGAATGCAATGGTGCAACCTCGGCTCCCTGCAGCCTCGAACTCCTGGGCTCCAGTGATCCTCCCACCTCAGCCTCCCGAGTAGATGGGACCACAGGCATGCACCACCATGCCTGACTAATTTGTCTATTAATATTTTTTTGTAGAGACAGGATTTCACCATGTTACTCAGGCTGGTCTTGAACTCCTGAGCTCTAGAGATCAGCCTGCCTCAGCCTCCCAAAGTGCTAGGATTAAAAAAGTGAGCCACCATGCCTGGCTGCATTATTCAGTTTTGATCTTAATCCTCTAAGTTGGTCATCACTACATGTATTTTTCAGAGGAGGAAACCAAGGCTTAGGGATGTTAGGTGATTTAATCCAGGTGACATAGACAGAATGTAGGGGAGGCAGGATTATGGAACAGACTTAACTTCAAAGCCCACACAGTTCAAATGAAGGGAATACAATGCAATAATCCCTGTATGCAGAAATAGTAAATCTGACAAAATTAAACACATGTAAAGGTTTCATCATGTTTTATGTTTGGTTTGAAAGGTGCGCCCATAGGACACTTAATTACATTTACAAAGCCAACTTTGCTTTTAAAACTTTTTCCTTTCTGATTTAGAAGATAAAGACAAATAATTTGACACCCCAGAGGAAATCTGAAGGTTGAAAGGAGAGTCCTCAATGAAGTGAACACTCCCTTTAATAAAGTACAAAAATAGTGTCAAGTTCTTCATGAATGGTGACATGTTCTGAGTGTAAAACGATGTTGGTCTATCAGGAACTAAGCTGCTCAGATCTAGAAGATTCTATGTTGCATGGCCAGTGTCACTCTAAGGGCTAAGGCGACTTGGAGACAGATCTGCTGTTGTGGTTCTTGTCTACATGGTCACCTTGCTGCCGGTAAGCTAATTTCACGAAAAACTTGATCTAACTGAATAGTTGTGTGTGTGGTCTATTCCCACAAACCTAGAGTCCACCTGCAACCCTGAACTGGGTAACACTGAACAAATTACTTATCTTTTATTTTTTTATTTTTGAAATTGTAATAAAAAATATATATTATAAATTCATCATCTTAACTGTTTTAATTAGTACAGTGCAGTGGTATTAAGTATATTTGCATTGTGCTACCATCACCATCATCTGCAGAACCCTTTTTCATCTTGTAAAACTGAAACTCTGTACCCATTATACAATAATTCTTCATCTCCTCCACTACCATTATTTTACTTTCCGTTCTGATTAATCTGACTACTCTAGGTACCTTATATAAGTGGACTCATACTGTACATGTCCTTTTGTGACTGGTTTATTTCACTTAGCACAATGCTTTCAAGGTTCATCCATGTTATAGGGTATATCAGAGCTGTCTTCCTTTTTTAGGGCTGAACAATATCCCATTGTATGTATATATTACATTTTTGTCTATCAACCCATCCATTGATAGACACTTGGATAGTTTCCACTTTTTCACTATTGTGAATAATGCTGCTATGAACATAGATGTACAAATGTCTCCTTGAGACCCTACTTTCAATTCTTTGGATACATACCTAGAAGTACAATTGGTGGATCACACAGTAATTTTGTTTTTAATTTTTTGAGAATCCACCTTACTGTTTTCCATAGTAGTTGCACCATTTTACATTCCCACTAACAGTGTACACTTTCTCCACATCCTTGTCATCACTTATTACTTTCCATTTTTTGATAGTAACATTCTACTGGGTTTGAGGAGCTTTTTGTTTGTGTTTCCCTAATAATTGGTGATGTTCAACATCTTTTCACATGCTCATTGCCCATCTGTATGCCTTCTTTGGAAAAATGTCTATATAAATCCTTTCTCCATTTTAAAATTGAATTTTGTTGTTGAGTTGTGGGAGTTCTTTGTATGTTCTAGATATCAATCTCTTATCAGATATATAATTTGCAAATATTTTCTCCTATTTCATGGGTTGCCCTTTCAATCTATTGACTGTGTCCTTTGATAACTACCTTTTTTCTCACCTGAAGTCTGGGCATTGCAACAGCTCTATTAGGATGATTAGAAGATACCACATAGAAAACACAGTGTCTGGAATAAAGTTCCTCTCTGTTGCGTAGAGGAGAAAGTCCCTCTCACCATTACAGGAACAGGATAAAAAGAGGAGGGGCAACCAGTAAGGATTCCACTGGAGAAGAAAGAGTTTGAGATCAATAGACTTAGGTTTAAAGATGACCTTTGCCACTTTCTAGAGAGACATTTTGTTCTCTAGGCCTGAACTTTTTACTGGAGGTAACACCACAAATGGGTGTTGTTAAGAACTGAGAATGGGTGTCACTAATGACTGAAAGGGCCAAGAGCTGAGCAGTCCTTCCATCTATTCATACACTCAACAAATACCCACTGAGTGCTCACTGTGTGCCAGGTAATGTTAAGTGCTAAGGAAACAGACAAGAACCCCTCTGCTTATGGCCATTACATTAGACTGGAGGAAAGGGAATAGACACAAAATAAGTGTACAGTCTGTTAGATGGCAGAAAGTGCTATGAAGAAAAATAATGCAGGGAAAGGGAAGAACGGAGTGGGCAAGTGGTCCTAGAAGCTCACTAAGGAGGTATTTGGGCAAAGGCTGAAGGAGTTCAGGGAGCAGGCCATACAGTCAACTGGGCAGAGGGTTTTACAGAAGGAAGAAGCAGAGTGCAAAGGTCCTGAGGTGGGTGTGTACCTGAGGTACTCTGGATGCAGCAAGGAGGTCAGGGTAGTCGGAATAGAGGTGAAATCAGAGAGGTAACGAGACTGAAATGGCCCCTCCAGGCCATTTTTAAAGACTTGATTTTTACCCTGAGTAAAAATGGGAAGCTACTGGAATCTGGCACAATAAAAGGTGGCAGAATTACTGAAATGTCTCAACCCTAAACCTGTTTGAAAACTCCACAATTATCTTTTTAAAAATTCAGGCAACGTAAAACACTTCTGCTTTTGGATGAAATCGTATCCACTTACGGCAGTGATGATATATTTAGAATTTCCGGGCTAGCACACTGTTACCTATGATACCAGAGCTGTAGCTCGGGACTTTATCCATTTATTCAGACTTGAGGATAAAGACAGGAGTGAGACACATAAGAAGCTCAAGGGTAGTGGAGGAAGGCAAATATACAGAAGCACAAAAAGTGACTAAAGCCCCATGACAGACAACTGTACCATGTGCAAAATGACCTAAGAAAATGAGAGAGGGGACTGACCCTTCAGGTACCTGTGTTGAGCAGGGGACAGGGGGAAGTACCTCCCGTTGGCTGAAAGGACATTGCGTGCAGAGGGAAGAGCTTAAAGAAGGGCCCAGATGTTGAAACGTGATGGTAGTTTCTGGAATATGCAAGTGGTTTAATAGGGCTGGAGAAGGGATGATGTTATAGCTAAAATCAGCATTCGTCTGATCATGGGAGATTTCGCTGGCTATCCTAAGAAAATATCCTTAATCTGAGGGAGATGGAGAACCTTTGGAGGGTTTTAAGGGTGACAGCAGCATGACGACATTTGCACTCTGCAAGAGTAATTTTGACAGCAGTGTGGAGTATGCACGTGAGAGGTGTAAGGGGAGGGTGGAAGGAAAAAATTCAAACATGAGATAAGGGCCAGAGGGGACACAGTAGCAATTGGGAGAACAAGGAGAGTAAAGGACAAATAAACATGTAGGTGACACAAAGGAAGGGCCCAATAAATAAGTTAGATATCAGGAGAGATGTAGAATTATTTTCCAGTTTCTAGTGACCATTTTGCACTGGCTACACCATTTTAGAGGGGTAAGTTACCCCTCCCTTTGAGGAGGGGTGCATGTAGCGTTTTTGATATGCATTTAAGATATCTGTGTGAAATTCAAGTAAAGATGTCCAGACAGCTGAACAAATATGAGTCTCAAAATCAGAGAAAGAAATTTGCGTTGGGGATTTAAATTTGAGACTATAAATCATGAATGTGGTGAGAATGTCTAGGGGCAACATTTACCATGAGAAAAACAACATTACCAGAATAGAATCTTGAAGAACATCAACATTTAAGGAGTAAAATGAGGTACAGATCTTGCTCACCAATGTGTCATTAATGCCTAGCCTGGAAAAAAATGGATGCTCAATAAATGTTTGTGGGGTTATAGATCGATAGAGGAAGAGAGGGTGGCAGAAGAACTTGTCATAAAAACAGGAGAACTTGAAGACAATCAGGTCTGGAAGAAAGTTTCAAGAGAATGCATTGGAGAATGTCAAACGCTACCGTGATCAAAATGAAGACTAAAGAGAGTTCCCTTGATTTAACAGACAGAGAATATTAACAGGGTCGTAGCAAAGTGAAGTTAACGCCTGAACTGAGACTTGAAGGACAAACATTTTACAAACAAGAGGAAACTTGCTACGTGCCTAATTAATCGTGTCAGGAACATTATGGTAATTCCACAAACGCTTGTTAGTTGAGGAGGAGACTGACAGATGATAACCCTGCAGACCAGGACCCTCCCCACTCCTACACTCCCCACCACCAGCGCAAACATTTGTTACTCCAGGCCCACTGGACTCCATGCCGGCCCAGAACGTTTTTAGAACTACGGCTCCCAGCAGCACAAGCGCCAGACGAGCCTGAACTCAGAGAATAGACTGGGCGCAAGAGCTTCTGGGAACGGTAGTTTAGGGCGCCGACCCCAAGAGCCAGGCTGGGCAAGCTTCCCCACAAACTCCTTACTTGAGCTCTTCGGCCGAATACATCCCGAAGGAAATGCCCTGCAGCCGCCGCCAGGGCATGTTCTTGGAGATCAACATCCTCCAGATCCGTTCTGAATCTGCCACCAAGAGAAACGTTCTACTCACTACCTGAGGATTCTTAAGAACGGAGTCACCACGTGATTCAAACTGCGCTTGCGCGCGGAAATGTCGTTCCCGGACGCGGGAAAGATATTTACGTGGACGAAATCACTTCTGTATGGAGGGGGACAAATAGTTGTAAAACTCTCAGGTCGCTCTCTTATTTTGAAAACAATCAAAGATATGTAAACCATCAAAATAACCATTTAGGAAAAATTTCTCTGAGGCAAAAAGGAGGTGTATAGAGCCTTTAGCTTTCGTGACAAAATCTTTCCAACCACGAGCTTGCAACCTCCCATTTTATGACTGCTTTAGTCTTCTTCAGCTTCAGCCAATAGCAGAGCTGTTCCCTGTTCCCCGCCCACTTCGCCCCCACTTCCTGAAGGTCGAGGCACGCTTTCCCAGCATGCTCTGAAGAGAAATCAAAGATGGCAGCTGCAGTTGCTGTTCTCTGTCTGGGGCTCCGCAGCAGGCTTGGCCACCCGCTGAAGAGTCGGCAGGCAGTTCTGTGTGAACGGGCACACAGCTGCAGGTAAGAGACGCTTAGAGGATCCATGAAGAAGACCGCAAGGTCAGCTTGGTCGTATGTTTCCCCGTTGGCTGTGGAAGTAGGCACGATGAAGGGGTTTGCTGATGCGTGCCCTTAAGGCCGCGTGCCCTTAAGGCCAAATACATGGAGGTGGTCCTTTGAAATAGGGTTCGCCAAGCATTTAGTCATTAGAGAAATACTTACTGGTTGCTGACAATATTCTATGATTAACTACCCCGAATTAAAAATTATCCGCCGTTACTCATTTTAACCCAATCAGGAGAAGCGAGGAGAATGTACAAGATTTTACTAAATAAAAGGCATGGATCGTCACTGTGGGGATTTTTGGCTAAAGAAGTTAGGAGGTTTTCATAAAAGCAGAAAAGTCTGAAAAATCTGACCATGCCCTTTTGATCTGTGATAGTTGCAGCTTGGAACATGTATGACCTATTTGTGTAATGTTTTTTTCACTCAATACAAGTAATGGCATTGTGGAAATATGAGAGGCAGTAATGTGTGGCGAAAACTTAAGAAAAGCCTAATTTACATTCAGTGTTTGCCATTCTTTTAATTGGATAATAGTAGACAAATTTCCTCATCCGCAGACTAGAATTGTTAACTATTCTAAAAGTTTGTGAGGTATAAGTGAGATGTGTAATTTACAGCATACTTTTTATATGTACTCTTCCTCAGTTATCCACAGGAAAGAGAAACCACTCCATCTGGTATTGCAGAAGCCTTTATGCTGCCATTCAATCCCAGTCTTTTTCCTGGTAGCCATTGTAAGCGTTTTTTCCACACATTTTCTTTGCCTAAATCAAAATCTCTCCCTCTGCATCCATTCTCAAAATAACCATTATCTCTGTTCTCAGGAGAAACGAATAGCATGACTTGAAAGAGTTGATCTCTTTCTGAAATGTCCTTAGCCTAGAGGGGTATTCTTGTTTTGAAACGATGCTTGAGACCAGATACTACTGGAGGAAATATCTTTCTATGCTATCACATCTTGACAATTTTCTGAATGTTACTGATGCCCCTGATGCCATTTAGTAAGGGGATATACACAAGGTAATGTTAACTGTGCACATTATCTGTATGGCGTGTTGACTGTATTTTTAGTGTGATCAGAACATTTAAAAACTCAGTCATGGGCCAATGATTCCGTATTTTGGGTTCAAAAATGATTTGATATTGAACCTCTGAAAATAGAAAATATCAGCAATTTCAAGTCTAAAAAAATATATATATATTTGGTACTTTCTTGATTGTTGAAGGAAGTGTAATGAAAAGCCATGGGTGATCGTCTGTATGTTGTAATTGCTTTAAATGAGGTACTCCTTTCTGATCAGGGCATTATCTGTACTTTTATGAAAACCTCATGTAGCAAGAGCTCACTAAATTGTTCTTTTTATCGTCATAATTCGGTTCCCAAAGTTGAATGTTCCTCGCATTTCAAACCAGATTGTTCAAGTACTATTAAAAACTTCTTTCCTCCACCTGCTGTCATTTATGGAATGAGATTGCTTGCTTCAAAAAATGTCGACCAGCCAGGCATGGTGGCATATGTCTATAAGTCCTAGTTATTTTAGGAGTCTGAAGGTGGAGGATCGCTTGAGCCCAGGAGTTCAAGGCTTCAGTGAATTGTAATTGCACCGCTGCACTAAATGCTGGACAACAGAGCAAGACTTTGTCTCTTAAAAAGAAAAGTGTTAGCCGGGCGCAGTGGCTCACGCCTGTAATCCTAGCACTTTGGGAGGCTGAGGCGGGTGGATCACGAGGTCAAGAGATCGAGACCATCCTGGTCAACATGGCGAAACCCTGTCTCTACTAAAAATACAAAAAATTAGCTGGGCATGGTGGTGCGTGCCTGTAATCCCAGCTACTCAGGAGGCTGAGGCAGGAGAATTGCCTGAACCCAGGAG
>NW_016107414.1:4857204-4859676 GCF_001604975.1 Cebus imitator
AAAAAAAAAAAAAAAAACTGTTGACAGTCTTCCCCATATCTTGTGTCCATTCCTTAATGATACAGACTATGTCTTCTCAGCATACATTAACATGAATTATCTAGTTTAATCTGCGATAATTGTATGAATGTGGGCTCAAAATACATACAGGTGTAGGTGAGCTGGGTACTTCATTAGTGAGGATTAGCGTTAAGGCGTTTATTTTTTGCAGATTTTATTCTGGAAGTGCAACCCTCTCAAAGGTTGAAGGAACTGATACAACAGGTATATTTTAAAATCTATTGAATTCCATTTTTATATCAACACCTTGAATTCTATTGCATACGAGGAAACTGATTCATATTTTATTTTTACATTAGGGATTGAAGAAATAGTAATTCCAAAAAAGAAAACTTGGTAAGTATTCTGTCAGTGTTCATTCAGCAAATGATTGAGTGCTTATTATCAGAGAGAACATAAGGGTTAGGTAAGGAGACAGTGACAGGAAGAGCAGTAGGAGAGCATTCTTCAAGAGAGAGTAGCTGAGCAGGGAGAAGCTGGGAGTTTAAAGGACAAAAAAATAGAAAGTTGGAGCGGAGTAGTGAGTGAACAAGGAATGAGATTTACTTGAAAGAAAAATTGAAAAAGATTTTGAATTAGTGTGGGCTAATACTTACATGGTTAATCATTATACATGGTTATACACGAACATCATTAGAAGAAATTTTTTTAAGGAAGTTCTCAAATGGTTGGAAGATCAGATAAAATTATCTTTATTATCTCTAATGAGGTAAAATAAAATAAACGGTGTGGACAGCACAATTTACCTTTTTTATTCACTGGATAAAAATGCCTTGAACAAATTGACTCATCTCATTTATTCAACATTTGTTGAATATGTAGGAACTAAAACTTTGCAGAAGTGCTTGTTATAGCGTAGTACTAATGAACACATTTAATAGCCCCTCAAAAAGCTAGGTCTTAGAATTGTGTGATCTAAAGAGTTGGGTTTATTTAAAAAGTGTTTTTAAAAAACTTCCTTAAGGCCGGGCGCAGTGGCTCATGCCTATAATCCCAGCACTGTGGGAGGCTGAGGCGGGCAGATCACCTGGGATTGGAAGTTCAAGACCAGCCTGACCAGCATGGAGAAACCCCGACTCTACTAAAAGTACAAGATTAGCGAGGTGTGGTGGTGACTGCCTATAATCCCAGCTACTAGGGAGGCTGAGACAGGAGAATCACTTGAACCTGAGAGGCAGAGGTTGCAGTGAGCCAAGATCGTGCTGTTGCTCTCCAGCCTGGGCAACAAGAGTGAAACTCCGTCTCAAAAAAAAAAAAAAAAACTTCGTTAATCTGAATTGTGTAATTATTTTAGGGAGGGCAGGGAGCCCAGTTATGTCAATACGTAGGTAACTGGGATTGTAAAAGAAGTGCAAATTAAAACTTACCAGATTGGCAGAGAGGATTTGGAGAAATACATTTGTTTATGGGACAGTAAATTGGAACGGCTCTTTGGAGGGAAATTTGGTAGAATCAGAATTGGAAATGTGCATACCTTACTGGTTAGCCACTTTGAAGGAATATTTGCATATATACGTGGACAAGACTGTTCTTTATTACTTGGGAATAGTAACAGGTTGAAACAACCTGAATGCCCATTGAAAAGTGGATGGAGGCTAGGTGCAATGGCTCATACCTGTAATCACAGCACTTTCGGAAGCCGAGGTGTGTGGATCACAAGGTCAGGAATTCAAGACCATCCTGGCCAAGATGCTGAAACCTCAACTCTACTAAAACTATAAAAATTAGCCAGGCACAGTGGCAGGTGCCTATAATCCCAGGTGCTTGGGAGGCTGTGGCAGGAGACTTACTTGAACCTAGACGGCAGATGTAGCAGTGAGTTGAGATCACGCCACTGCAGTCCAGCCAGGGTGATAGAGTGTTAGTACCTTAAAAAAAAGGAACAGTGAAAATATGGTAATATTGTTGTTGTGAAAACTACTGTAGAAATAACCACTCCGTAGATTTGCATTTTTCGAAAAAAAAAAAAAAAAAGAGAAAAAGAAAATTGAATGGATAATTTTAAAAGCTTATTATACAATAGCTTTTTACATTGAAAAGAATTAATTATTTATGTTTGATAACATGGATAGTGCAGTCCAGCTTACACAGACACATGCAGAATGACAGCATGTATACAGTTATTTCTTAGGGAGATACATGTGTAAAAAAGTTCTGGAAATACAAATGCCAAATTCATGGTGGAGACAGGTCATAAGATGACACCAGACACTTTAGCTTAACCTGTAATGTTCTAGTTTATTTTTTAAAGATAATACATGATAACTTTTTAAAGTAACCTTTTAACAGAGAACTAGAGAGTAATCTGAAGGTCATCATTTTTTCACTAGCATTTGTTCAACATATTAGGAAAGTATGCTAACAAAACTTTTTGTTCTTTTCTTCTTTACCTTTTTTCTTTCTTTTTTTTTT
>NW_016107414.1:4859836-4866189 GCF_001604975.1 Cebus imitator
AGAGAATTAGATTTGATGAAATATAAAATTTCCTGTACTTTTGTTTTCTCTTAAGACTTAGAGTCTTAAGAATGTTAATACTCTTGGGTATAATTCCCTTTTGGAAAGGAAACACATTATATCTAACATAGGAACAAAAATACATTTGAAATCGAATTATCTTGTCTGCCGTGTATTCCAGTGAAGGTCAAGGCATAGTGGACAGCTAGCGTGCACCATAAGGTCATACATATATGGTTGAGAGGTTCGAAACCAGGACAGCATATCAGAATTATCTGGGAATTTGGTAAGAGTGCATGTGACAGTCCTGTGCTGATCTCGGGAGGCTCTGATTCAATAGGTCCGGAGTGAAGTTTCCGGTTTATTCTCGGATAACTGCATCAAGAGCTACCAATTAAGATAATAAAGGCAACAGTAGTCCTGAAAGCTGCGGTAAGAATCCATAGGAAAGTGGATAGAGGAAGTAAGCCAGATAGTTTTGTAAGGTGAGGATGGAAATCACTAGCCCTGGGTTATGTCATTATGCACCAGGCCAGAGAGGACAAGCAAAGGAAAGAGAGGAACATGTACCAACTAGGCAAAAGAGCTGGCAGTTTTCTCCTTTTCTGATTTATTTGAGTGACCTTGTGAAATAAGAATCAGCTTCAGGTCAAATTTGCACTTTGTTATTGGCCAGTGCACTGAGAGTAGAATCACTTGTGGCTATGAAGAGCCCTCCCTGATGGGGATTAACTTGTGATTCTTTTTCTTAGGGATAAAGTAGCCGTTCTTCAGGCACTTGCATCCACAGTAAACAGGGTAAGTAGAATTTTATTTTTTCCAACCTAAAACTTGGCTAATACATTTTTTAACTTGACTAATACATTTAATGTTCATACTTCATTATTCAAAATTAAACTCTTGTGGATCTACAAAGTTTCTTTAAAATTATCTAATCCAGCTGAGCCAGGTAGCTCATGAATGTAATCCCAACACTTTTGGAGGCCAAAGCAGGAAGATCACTTGATTTCAGGAGTTCAAGATCAGCCTGGGCAACATAATCTATGTGTGTGTGTTTTCTTTTTCTTTTTTTTTTTTTTTTGAGATGGAGTTTCGCTGTGTAGCCCAGGCTGGAGTGCAGGGGCGTGATCTCGGCTCGCTGCAAACTCCGTCTCTTGGGTCCCAGTTCAAGCAATTCTCCTACCTCAGCCTCCCAAGTAGCCGGGATTACAGGCACGAGCCACCATGCCCAGCTAATTTTTGTATTTTTTCATAGAGATGGGGTTTCACCATGTTGGCCAGTCTGGTCTTTAACTCCTAACCTTGTGATCTGCCAGCCTGAGCCTCCCAATGTGCTGGGATTACAGGCATGAGCCACCGCACCTGGCCTTTTTTTTTTTTATTTTTTTTTAGAACAAAATTATCGGCGGGGTGCAGTGGTTCACGTCTGTAGTCCCATCACTTTGGGAGGCCAAGGCAGGCTGATTGCTTGAGGTCAGGAGCTCGATACCAGCCTGGCGAACATGGCAAAATCATGTCTCTACCAAAACAACAAAAACAAAAATTATGAGGCGTAGTGGCGCATACCTATAGTCCCACCTACTCAGGAGGCTGAGACGAGAATCTCTTGAACCTGGGAGGCAGAGGTTGCAGTAAGCCAAGGTTGTGCCACTGCACTCCAGCCTGGGTGACAGAGTGAGATTCTGTCTCAAAAAAATAAAATTATCAAATCCCTTCATTTGGCAAATGAGGAAGCTAAGGTTTTGAAAATGGCCAGTGGCTGGTTAAGATGTTAAAATCTTAATTAAAGACTTAATTCCATGTCTTTGATCTCGAAATGCAGTGTTTTTCTACCATACCAGTGATCTTTAATCCCTGGAAGAGCTTGTTGAAATGCATGCTCTTAAAGGATGATTTGGCTGTAGTATACCAACTTGGAGAAATAATGTACCTGTCATGCTGACAATCATGCAGTGATTAATAATCTGGGTCCTGGAGCCTAGTAGTTTAATAGCGAAGCAACTAGCTTTATAATCTCAGGCAAGTTATTTTACCTCTTGATGCTTCTGTTTCCTGATTTATGAAATGGGGGTTATAGTTCCAAACCTGAAGGTTGCAGAGGGAATTATTAACAAATGAATTAAGTATACATAAGAGGGTTTAGGACAGAGTCTGGGACAAAGGAAATGCTCAGTACATGGTATTTTATTACTGCTCCTGTTATATTGTTAATTTCATTAACGTAAAATTTGCTCTGTTGACAGCTCAAGAATAGAGTTCGTAGTCTGTTAGATACACTGAAACTTTGGTAAATGCATCAGAAATGGAACTTTCTGCTTGGTATATTTTTCATTAACTGAAAACTTTAAATTTCATTTGTGTGGAAAAGTTTAAAACAGTCTTTTTTTTTGCCACAATATCTGTATGGATATTGACACTTCTTAAGTCAATTATTATGAATATACAGAATTGTTCTTCTGTTGATGTTACTACACTTAAAAATGAAACTACTGGGCCAGGTATAGTGGCTCATGCTTGTAATCTCGGCAGTTTGGGAGGTCAAGGCATATGGATCGTGTGAGCTTGGGATTTTGAGAACAGCCTGGGCAACATGGTCAAGCCCTGTCTCTACAAAAAACACAAAAATAAGCTGAATGTGGTAGTGTGCATCTGTAGTCCCAGCTACTTGGGGGGCTGAGGTGAAGGTTGCAGTGAGCCAGGATCGTACCACTGTACTTAAAATGAGACCCTGTCTCTGCCCCACCCCCCAAAAAAAATTAAATATAAAATAAAGATGGAACTACTAAAGATAGTGTTGGGTCAAATGTGCACTGGGACTTTACTACATCTCCCTACTTGCAAAGCATTGAGATTTTCAGCAGCTCGCTTATCCATAAATAGGCACCTGAAATGTAAACCCTAGAAATGGACCTCTGAGATTATTCTCAGCATTTCAGTGAGAATGGCCCAGGGCCACCTTCAAGTCAAAGAAGTTGTAGAAACTATGTGTAGAATTGTGACTTAACTGGCCCTTAATATCCAAGAGCTGTTTATTTATCCATTAGAATTAGACACAGTTCTTGTGTAGTTCTAGAGGGGAAAACTGATAAAGCGCTGAGAAGGGGTTATATCACCGAGATAGAGAAAGGAATTCTAAGCAGACATTTTAGAAAAGACAGCAATGTGGAGAATGGGAAACCTTTGCACTTGGGAGTTTGGTAAAGATCATATATCCAAAATCAAACCCCTTTCCCTCCAAACATTCCTCACACTTTTTTTTAAATTTGAGATGAAGTCTTGCTCTTTTGCCAGGCTGGAGTGCGATGGCGCAATCTCAGTTCACCGCAACCTCCGCCTCCCGGGTTTAAGCTATTCTCCTGCCTCAGCCTCCCAAGTAGCTGGGACTACAGGTGCATGCCACCACGCCCGTCTCATTTTTTGTTTTAGTAGAGATGGGGTTTTACCGTGTTGGCCAGGATGGTCTTGATCTCCTGACCTTGTGATCTGCTTGCCTTGGCCTCCCAAATTGCTGGGATTATAGGTGTGAGCCACCGCACCCGGCCTTCTCATACATTTCTTTGCCATCTCATTAATGGCAACTACATTCTTCTAGCTGCTCAGGCCAAAATCCTGGGAATCATGTTAGTAAAGTCTTTGTTTATCCCTTCAAAAGATATGTGTGTGGGGTCTCCATGACCACTCCCAGGCTCAGTGATTTTCTAGCAAGATTCACAGCTAAGATTTATGACAGCAAGAAGATACAAAGCAAAGTCAGCAAAGAGAAAAGGCTCATGGGATAAAGACCAAAAGAAACCAGTCACAAGCTTATAAAAGACCTCTCCTGAGGAGCCACACAGGACATGCTTAATTCCTCCAGCAGTGTATTGTAACAACACATGCGAAGTGTCTACCAAAGCTTATTAGAGACCCAGTGCCCAGAGTTTTTATGGGAGGCTGGCCAGGTAGACATCCAGGGACTGGCATATATTATACCAAGTTCCACACTCCCAGAAGAAAGCGGGTGTTTAGCACAAACCATGTTGTACAAACAGTCACAGTAAATCATTCTTAGCAGTTCTGGGAATGGTGGGAACACTTCCAATATCCATGTTCCCAGATGGCAGCCAAGGGCCAGCCTTGGAAGCAGACCTTTCTAAAGATAGTAGTTTCAGGCCTGTTAACTCTTTTCTGCATAATATCCAGATTCCAAACCCTTGATGTCACCTTGGTCATCGTTGTCTTACTAGCCTGGATTAATTGCGGCAGGCTCTGACCTCTCCTACTTCAGCTCCCTACAAACTGCTCTCAGTTCAGCAGCCGTAATGACCTAGGGTCACATCACTCTTAAGAATTCAACATTGACTTTCCATTAGTGTAATTTGAATAAAAACGGAAGTTCACAACAGGGTTCCTAAGGTGAGGCTCAAGGGAAAGAGTTTTTTGAAAGGGGTAGCAGAAAGCTAGGTCCACACTAAAATAAAATACTACCTCCAGGTGCCAGGTATGAGCAGCTTTCCCTTGAGGCTGCAGGGAAGCTTCCCTGCCTCCTCCTTGAGGAGTCCATGTCAGTAAGACAGGGCTTTAAGGATATAGGATAAATTTTTACTTTGGAACAAAGGCCCAAGTAAGGCACTCACAGAGGAGAAGAATAGAGAAAGCAATTCTGGGGTATTTCTCAGTGGTACGCCTGATAGTATCAGAGAGTTGATTATGCTTAGGTTTGGAGAGTAATTTTAATGGGCAACAGGACTTGGGAGAAACTGCTGCTGTTCACACCTCCTGAGAGGGCGCAGTAGTGTCCTCCATTTGGAGGAGGGACTCTTGGTGAAGTTGATCAGGGGTAGATAGTGATACTGCTTTGGAGGAAATCCTATTCTGGGATTCTGCTGTTAGGACTAGTTAATTCAGAGGATTCTTACCTAGAGTTTAAAACAGAAATATTCCCCAGTGATAGCAAACTTAAATATTAAAATCAGCTATGGAGTAGGGGGCACAGCTTAAGCCATTGTTTGTGTTGTATAATTAAAGGCAAGTCTCGTAGAGCAGAGAGTATAGTGCAGGTGTTTGTGTTTTGTCTCTATGTGTACGTGTATATATCCACACACTTGTGCATGTAGGTTACATACATAATTAAAACAGAATTCTTGGTTAACAAAACTCACAAGGTCCTCAGAAATTTAGCCAAAAAGACTTGTGGACTGGATGCAGTGGCTCATGTCTATAATCCCAGTCCTTTGTAAGGCGGAGGTGAGAGAATTGCTTGAGGCCAGGAGTTTGAGACCAGCTTGGGTGACACAGCAAGATGCCCTTTCTACAAAAGTTTTTAAATGGCCAGCTGTGGTGGCACATGAGGCTGAAGCCCAGGAGCTAAAAGTTGCAATGAGTGGTCTTTAAAATAAATACAGGAATTTTATTATGTCTTTTCCACAGGATTCTACGGTTGCGTCTTATGTGTTTCAAGATGATCCTTTTCTTCTACCGACATCCTGTTTGGAATCTGTGAGTATTTTCATATATTTTCTAGTATTTTATCTCGTTGCTTTGTGTACAACAGTATGTAGATAATTTAGTTGTAAGAACCTGTGAAAGGTTTACAAATGCTGAGAAATAGACTTTGTGTATCCCTTACTACTTTTTTCAAAAAGATGTACATATCATTGATGGGGAGAGGATTTTTGGTTTTGGTTTTTAATACTTGAGGCTTTTTTACACTGGAGTGACCCACTCAGCTTAAATGGCTTGCTTTTTATATGCTTCAAGCTATATGCATAAGATGCTAACTGAAATTATAACACAGTAGAAACGATAGGATATTCTACAATTTCTAATCGGGATTCCGTGTGTTGTTGCATTTTTTTTTTTTGTGAGGGGAGAAAAATTCTTGCTGAGAGTGTAACTGTAATCTTGCTTGAGTCTAAATTACATGTATCTAAATATTTTTCTTTATATAGCGTTCATTTTTACTGGCAAAGAAGTCCGGGGAGAATGCGGCCAAGTTTATTATTAATTCATACCCCAAATATTTTCAGAAGGACATGGCTGAACCTCATATACCGGTAAGGAGAGGTAGTTATATTATTTATATAATACTATTTTAAATGTAAACTAAACCGGGCTTTCATGGCTAATATTTAAGAAGCCATTTGAATACTCAATATTTGGTTGATAAGCCTTTTAAAGTGTGGAGTTAGCTTGGATCACAAGACTAACCTTTTAAAACTCTTTTTGTATTTATTTGCTCTTCATCTTAATATTTTCCTCATTTGATTTTTGTGACACCATGCTCTTAGATCTTTCTATGACTGTTTTTTTTTTCAGTTTCCTTCACTACCTGCCTTTTCACATTTTTTTCTTTTTTCTTTCTTTTTTTTTTT
>NW_016107414.1:4866479-4925358 GCF_001604975.1 Cebus imitator
TTTTTTTTTCTTTTTTGAGATCGGGTCTCACTGTGTCACCCAGGCTAAAGTGCGGTGGTGCAGTCTCAGCTTACTGCAACCTCCGCTTCCCAGGTTCAAGCCATTCATCTGTGTTAGCCTCCTAAGTAGCTGGGATTATAGGCACCCACCAACGCACCCAGCTGATTTTTGCATTTTTAGTAGAGATGGAGTTTCACAATGTTGGCCAGGCTGGTTTCAAACTCCTGACGTAAGTGATCCAATTGCCTCAGCCTCCCAAAGTACTAGGATTACAGGCATGAGCCTGTAATGGATCATGTCCAACATTGATCCATTTCCTTAGCATGGGTATCTTTCTTAGATTTTTATGCTCATTTTTTTTATTGTGTACGCTTTTCTGTTTCAATAACCCTTATAATCCATTTGACATTCTTCTATATCTAGCCTAGATCCCTGTACTTTGAACTCCACATTGTATTTCTAGCTCCCTCTTTGTTCTGTAGTCATGGAATGAGGATTTATGTATTGTGGTAGATATTGTGCTTAGTACTTGTCAGTACAGTGGTGAGCAAAACAGATGCACCTCTGTCCTCCTGAGTTTGTTGGCGGAAGTACTCACTTACCTCAGACTCGTCATATATCTAAACTACTCCCGTCCCTCTACATCTCCCTGCTTCCCAAAGTTCACAGGGAAGCACACACTTCTCATTTTCATAGTAGAGCTTGTAGATTGATGAGGAAGCCAGTGCAATTGTGTAGGTCAAAATAATAAAATTCTGAATTAAGACAGTGGTAGTAGTAGAATAATCATTTGTTGGTTATCTGCTTTATCCATTAGATTGTGAGCACCCTGAAGGTAGAGAATGCCTTTCGTCTTTGTATCCCCAGTGCTGAACTTAATGTCGGAGGTCAAGTAGTAGGCATTCAGAAAGTATTTGAATAAATTAGTGAATGAGGTAATTTATTAAATGTTCAGAGGATATACAGCATTAGAGATGAAAGGTGTAGTTCAGTTCCCTATGAAGACAATCATATTAAAATGATAAATAGTATCTGGTTCAGGAAACATGAATTGGAACAGTGAAGTTTTACTTTGGTGTGTTGGTGATAAAATTTTGTCCTCGGTTATCCTTTCTTCACCTTTACCTGTTTGTAGTAACTTTAGTAATCTTGTTTTCCTAGTGTTTAATGCCTGAGTACTTTGAGCCTCAGATTGAAGACGTAAGTGAAGCTGCCCTGAAGGAACGAATCAAGCTCAGAAAAATCAAAGCCTCTGTGGATATGTTTGATCAGCTTTTGCAAGCAGGTGACTGAGTTCAATTAAAGCCCCTCTAAGCAAATGGGCTTTGAAGTGGGCCCGTTATATGATTCAGATATTTTAAGTAAAAGTTACAGGTCCTACTATACTTACTCTGCTTTGATGGCCACATGCTTTAGATTTTTAATAGTTTAAGTATTTTACTTTTAGCTTTGTGTTATTTAAGAATTATAGGTGAGGAGACAAAAAAAACAAAACAAAGAATTATAGGTGAGATAGAATTGCAGCTTTCTTGGTTTATTGTAGCACTGGTAGAGAAATTGCATCACTCTTCTACCTTAGCTTCTGTTTTTAGTGTTAGGTAGGTACACAGTGGTCCCAGAGTTTCTGTACTATTTAAGAATGTTTGGAAGGCTGGGCCACAATACACAAGAAAGAAATATGTAAAAAAGAAAGCACATTGAACTGGGATCAGGGGCTTTGATGCTGGTGCTGTGTCACTAATTTTTCATAGCATTCAAAAAGTTACTTCTCAGAGCTTCTAGCTCTAAAATTGTGTGGTTCTGGTTTGGAGCTGAATGTAAACTTCCAGGAGTACACATATAGATAGCACAGCTGATCAGTCACCATGAAAATGTGCATATAGCATTATCAGAAGCAGCTGGCATTCAGTAGTTAGAATCTAGAGTTCTGTTTGGTGATTTAGGATTAACATGGAAACTGAACTGAATCATACATTTGAACACAAAAAACATTAGCAGAAAGCTATGTTTGAGAATTTTGGTGTGTAGCTTAGTACAGCATCAGATGTATAGCTGAGTCATGGCATTAGATTATAATTTAGTGAGGCGCTTCCCTCTGCTTGTTAATATGATCGACATCTGGTGTGAGTCTGCATTAAAGTTCTTAGTGCTAAGGCTTATCTTTTTCTAGTTTTACCCCCTCTCTTGGGTAGGTGTGTATCGTCCTTCAGTAAAGACACGTGTCAGACCCATAGCTCAGTAACAAAGTGAGCTAACACGCCAGGGAAAGGATACTAGAAAATTTCATTGTCAGGCCCCTAATCTAGCCATCTCACATACTTAATTCTGTAATACGTTATTTATTGGTGTGTGTCAGTAATCTTATGAAGGAGACTATTAGATATTTTTTCCAGGGTCTCATAGTTCTGAGATGGTATGAACCAGTTGCTTCTCCACAGCGTGTACCTTCTTTACCTGCCCTGCTTTCTATTCTGGGCTTTTAAATTTTCTGATAGGCATTTTAAATTTATCAGTATATTTTGTTTAGAAAGATGCATTTACTGGCTGAGCATGGTGGCGCACACCTGTCATCCTAGACTTTGGGAGGCCAAAACAGGAGGATTGTTTGAGCCCAGGAGTTCAAGACCAAGCAGGGCAACATAGTGAGAACTCATCTCAACAACAAATTTAAAAATTAGCCAGGCTAGTGGCACATACCTGTAGTTGCAGCCGCTGTGGAGGCTAAGGTGGGAGGATCACTTGAGTCCAGGAGTTCAGTGTGGTAGTAAGCTATGATCATGTGCTTGTACTCCAGCCTGGGCGACAGAATGAGACTCTGTCTCAAAACAAAATCAAAAACAAGAGATGCATTTTTGGGCAAAATGGGCTGTTTTTCTTTTAAAATAGCCCATTATATTTCATACTTCTCTTCCTCTTGTTCCCCTTTTACCCTTTTTGATGAGTGTTAAGATGAGGGCATAATGTTTTGAACAATTTTTAAAAGACTTCTATAGTTAGACAGTTGTGTTTCCAGGCAAGTTTTTAATGAGTATCTGGATCCGAATGGAATAATTCTACTTGCATTTGTTCAAATGGACCTGGGCTGGGGGAACTAAGTGGGGCTAGTTTGCAGAGTGTTGAGTTTGGAGATGATAATTAAAACCATGATGTAGTTTGACTGTAGTGAGTACACAAAATAAGTGAGCACAGGCTCAAACTTCAACTTGTGTTTTAATCCTTTCTGTCACATTATGTGGTTAATAGGGGATATGTCCCTGTCTGCATCACTCCAGGTGTTTTAAGTTGATGTTGAGTGCATAAAGTAGTGGACAACATTATGTAGCCAAGACCATAGCTAATAGAAAAAAATGAGGCATTTTAATGTAACAGGCTTCGTTCTTCAGTGTTTCAGGGTTTCTTTCCGTTTCTCTCTCTCACCCACAGGAACCACTGTGTCTCTTGAAACAACAAATAGTCTCTTGGATTTATTGTGTTACTATGGTGACCAGGAGCCCACAACTGATTATCATTTTCAACAAACTGAACAGTCAGAAGAATTGGTAATAACTGTTGGCCTTGATTTTTTTTTTCTCTTAAGCTTCTTTTTGAGGAAATTGCTTTTAAAAATAAGATGGGTTCTTGTGCCATGTGTCAGGGTAGTAGTAAGAGATTTGTACTGAGATGCGTGGTATGATAGCCTTGATAAAAAGTGGTGCAGGAGGAAGAGAGATTTTAAACAGTTCTGTCCTAGTTTACTTCTTAACAATATGTTGTCCTCGCCTGCTTCATATTAAGGCAAAGCTTTGATCGGAAACGTTTGGGATGGCCTGTGTCATTTAGAGTAATAACGTGATGTATTCTGGCCAGGGAAAAAGACTCCATGGCTGGGCCTCCTCAAAAAGTTGTGTGGCCGTTGAGCACATTAGAGTAGATGTGTTTGGGTATGGAAAGATTCATCTGATAAGTGGAAAACAGGTTATCAGCAGTGTATATTCCATTTTTGTAAAAATGTTTTTACAAATGCATAAGAAAAAAATCATGATGGAATAATTGGTGTTTTTCTTTGTTTCTATCTTTGCTCTTTGACCGACTAAATGTGGATTTTTTTTCCCCCTTCAGAGATGATGTCTCAGTCTGTCACCCAGGGTGCAGTGCAGTGATGCTATCGCAGCTTACTGCAGCCTTTAACTCCTGGGCTCAAGTGTTCCTCCTTCCTCATTCTCCCAAGTAGCTGGGACCACAAGTGTGGGCTGCCACGCCTGGCCAGTTTTTTTTTGGGTGGAGTTGGGGGGTAGACATAGGATCTTGCTGTATTGCCCAGGATGGTCTTGAACTCTGGGGCTCCAGTGATCCTTCAGCCTCCCAAAGTTTTGGGATTACTGGCCACTGCACCTGGCCAAATGTGATTATTCATGTAAAGAACCTTACATTTTTTTAAGTGCATAGGCAGTAGGTTGCAGTTACACCTTGCTTTCCAAAGCATCACTTCCTGAAGACCGTTCTGGTTGGTCTCTGCCTCTCCAGCGTCAGCTCTTCAGGCAAGCAGGCTACAGAGCCAGCACTGACCCCTGCAATGCCAATCAAGCCCATATCACTCTACGTCAGCCTCATCCCAGACCTTGGTTTATAAATAAAGGATGAGATTTAGTCTTTTAAAAAGCCTTAGGTTGCTTGGGTGAGTGTTAGACGTTAACTGTATGTTGCTTATCTTGCTTTCACCCTGACAGTTTATCTGCATGGATCAAGCCAGATGTAGTCTCTGAGGAAATAGGCTGTCTTGTTTGGTTTTCCTCTTTCTTTCTGAGGACCAAGCTGTATAGGGAACTTGCCTCATCATGTCTTTAGGCTGTCACTTGTTGCTTTAAAGGTCAATTTGGCTTTTCATCTGTGGATTCACTGAATTGCACTTAAGAATAACGGCATAGGCGTAAGCATTACTGGGCTTCTTCTTTGCCTTCTGCTAGATCTGTGTTTCCTTTTTTTTTTTTCTAGTTCCCTTTGCCTTTCTGATTTTGAGTAGTCTGGGAAATACATTCCATTGCCTTAACTTTTATTTCTCTGATGATTATTTATTTCAGGAAGAGGAAAATAATGAGAAATCTAGGAGGAAAGGTGGTCATCAGTTTGGAGTTACATGGCGGTATGTCACACATAATTAGAAACTTGAATTACAGTTTCTTATGGCACATGGAATGTGCCCCATCACCCCTTGAAGATGTTATCTTGTGATGTTCTAAAATAATTGATTTTTATTGTGCAATATAAATTTCACTCTTTGTATTTATGTACATTTAGGCCTTTTTTCAGTAAGGTCTTTATCTCCATTCAGCAACATAAGAATCTGTTGGGAGGTTGGCTCTTGTTTTTTTCCTCATCTATTTAACTCAGCGTGACTTTCATGTAGTTTCATTAATAGTGCTACCTTGGAATATATACCTCTAATTCTGAAAGATTTAATATTTTTGTTTACAAACAATACACAGACAGTAGAATGTACTGCTAAATTAAGACTACTGACCAACATGTAGAAATATATAGCAGCTTGAATGAAAGGTGATATAACCTAATTAAAGGTGATATAACCTGATTACATTGGAGAATTTAAGTTAACTGGGTGTCTAAAAGGAAGATATTTCATGTGGATGTTTGGAGAGGGAAGCTACCATGATTATCTAAAACTGTTATTGAAGTGATAAATTTAATAGAATGAAAGATTAAATTCATTGGGCTAGGCCAGGCGCAGTGCCTCATACCTGTAATCCTGGCACCATGGGAGGCTGAGGCAGGTGGATCAGTTGAGATCAGGAGTTCTAGACCAGCCTGGCCAACATAGTGAAACACCGTCTCTACTAAAAATATTAGCCAGATGTGATGGCACATGCCTGTAATCCCAGCTACTTGAGAGGTGGAGGCAGGAGAATCACTTAAACCCGGGAGGCGGAGGTTGCAGTGAGCCAAAATTGCACCACCGTGCTCCAGCCTGGGTGACAGAGCAAGACTTTGTCTAAAAAAAAAAAAAAAAAAAAAAAACAATTCTTGGGGTAGAGGTTAATACTTTTGCATAGTGGTTGTGAGCATAGACTTAGGAGTAGGATCTTGGCTCAAATCTTGATTCTGTCTGATTTCCACAAATAGTTAAGAGGCAAATCAAGGTACAGGATAGTTTGTATAACAGGGTACCATTTATTTATTTATGAAATGTGAGAAGAGATGAAGGTAGAATATGACAGGAAGGATCCAAAAGAAACCATTGTCAGTGGTTGCCTCTGGGGAGTAGTATCTGAAGACTGAAGAATGGTGGGGAAACTTTAGTAGGGACTTTGTCATATAGTTAGTTGCTGCTTGTTTTTAATACTGTGGATATTTATATACTTGCTTATAAACATTTCATTTTCAATTTTAATTCTACCACTTAATCTGTAAAGCCCTGACAACACATTAAGGTTTTTAAGCCTTGATTTTCCTCATTTTCAAAATGATGATAAACATAACTCCCCATAAGAATTGAGATGATGTATGTAAAGTACTTGGCATGTTGCTCAGAACATGATAAACTGTCAGTAAATTGTGGTAGCTCTCATTGGTATCCTGTTGCCCTGATTCACATTTACTCTCTTGTGCCTAGAGCAGAAAACAACGCTGAGAGAATCTTTTTTCTAATGCCAGAGAAAAATGCACATTCATATTGCACAATGATCCGAGGAATGGTGAAGGTACATTTGTTTTTATTTATTTTTATCTTGAATTTCCACCCATTAGGGTGTTTCAGTCTCAGAACCACTAACATTTTGGGTCAGATAATTTGTTGTTGGGGCTGTCCTGTAGAATATTAGTAGCTCCCTGGCTTCTACCCACACTTCTCCCCCACCTTTAGTTTTTACAAATAAAAATATGTTCAGGCATTGCCAATGGGTAGAAAACCACTAACATAGAGTATGAATTTCATGAGAACAGGAGCCTGATCTATTGTGTTTACAACTCTATTACCAAACTCTAGGACAGAAATGTGCAAGGACATCTGAAGTAAGTGAATTTGATGATGCTTAATTTTTCCTTTTCCTTTTCCAGCACCGGGCTTATGAGCAGGCATTAAACTTGTACACTGAGTTACTAAACAACAGACTCCGTGGTGAGTTTGAGAACTCCCCTCCAACCCTTTCTCCATTTCATTCTTTCTCTTAATTGTCTGTGTGAAGGCTTTGGATCTTACCTCAGTCATTGGCCTACACTTTGTCTTTTCCTGTGGCATAGGTGATTAAAGCAAGAGTGGAGATCCAGAGAGGAGAGTGGTTTTCCAGTTTTGTGGACATGTGATTAGCCAAGGGACACATAGGAATGACCACTTTGCCTTAAACTCAGCCATTTAGGGATTAATCTTTAGCCCTAAATTTTATCATTTTATTCTTTTACAGCTGATGTATACACATTTAATGCAGTGATTGAAGCAACTGTATTGGTGATAAATGGGAAATTTGATGAAAAATGGCATAATACCCTGGTAAGGAGGAATCCTCAGTTTATTTTTTAATAGGGCTTAAACACTCTACCAGAAATACATGGGCTGGTAAGGCGTGATGGCTCAAGTCTATAATACCAGCACTTTGGGAGACAGAAGCGGGCATATCACCTGAGGCCAGGAGTTTGAGGCCAACATGGTAAAACCCTATCTCTACAAAAAATTAGCCGGGCATGGTGGCATGCGCCTATAATCCCAGCTACTTGGGAAGCTGAGGCAAGAGAATCGGTTGAATCTGGGAGGCAGAGGTTGCCATGAGCCAAGATACACTGCACCCCAGCCTGGGCAACAGAGCAAGACTTTGTCTCAAAAAAGAAAAAGAAATAACATGGGCTGGAGACAGCATTTATGAGCATGTGTATGACAGTCACTGTGTAGCAGTTACCTGTTCACCATCCTTCCCGAAGCCCTGTAACTCAGCTGTGTCTGGCACATGAGAAGAAAAAATTACTTGGCCTAGAGTATACAGCTAGAATTCTAACCACTTTAAGAATTCATTTATTTTTCGTAATAGTTTTTCTCTTACAAAGGAATGCGTAAATGCATATTTGTTGTCAAATTCCTATCACATGTAAGTTGAAAAAGTTGAAATCACTGAATTGATTCTCATCTAGTAACTTAACAATAGAAATGGCCAGGCGTGGTGGGTCATGCCTGTAATCCCAGCACTTTGGGAGGCCGAAGCTGGTGGATTACCTGAGATCAGGAGTTCGTGACCAGCTTTACTAACATGGTGAAACCCTGTCTCTACTAAAAATACAAAGGTTAGCCAGGCATTGTGGTACACTCCTGTAATCCCAGCTACTTGGGAGGCTGAGGCAGGAGAATCACTTGAACCTGGGAGGCAGAGGTTGCAGTGAGCCAAGATTGTACCACTATACTCCAGCCTGGGCAATAAGAAGGAAACTCCATCTCAAAAGGAATAGAAACAGTTTTTTATGTCATATGGGTCTATTATTTTCGAGTCTTTCCTTGGAAAACTCTCATAGGTAGAAGACTGAAAACAGATAACCACCTTAATCAAGTGGGATGGATGTTTGAATTAGCGGGCTTCTTTGAAAGGCAGAATCATGGAACCTGCTGATTAACAGACTGTTCTTAAAATAGGGATGGAGTTGCTAACCTGCTTTAAACATAGCAAGAAAGCTAAATTCTTTATTTTGTATGAAATATAGGTTATTGGACAAATCACCCAAACATAAAACATAGTTGTTTTTTATTCAACTAGGAGCTACTAAGACACATGGTTGCACAGAAGGTGAAACCAAATCTACAAACTTTCAATACCATTCTGAAATGTCTCAGAAGATTTTATGGAACTGCAAGAGTACCAGCCTTGCAGACTTTACGTGAAATGAAAACCATTGGAATAGGTGAGGATGTGTCCTTGAGTCCTCTGAAGACAGAGACTGTGCCAGCCAGAGGTTTCAGGGCCACATAAGCAAAGAAGATCTGTAAATTCTTCTGCTTACATAATATGATGGAAATTTTATTTCCACATTTGGCACATTTAATTACATGTACTTATTGTGGTGGAAGGGCCTTTATCATCTTAGCGTTCATTAGTATTTTAGGCACTTTGTTTATGGATCTGCTGAATCTGAGGAGAATTGATTGCTTTGAGTTAGCTGGTTTTAAATTCATGACATTTTTCTAGCGTAATTAGATATTTAAACCTAAGTGTGTACTAGTACATTGTATACTTTTCATTAACTACTTTATTGAAAGTTGCATTAGGAATCAATTCACCTTAATATATTTTATTGTTCTCAGTGAAGAATGTGACTGATAAGTATTTGGACTTTCAAAAGTGATATAGTCTTTATGATAGTTTTTCACCTTTACATTAATGAGTTGGAAAATACATTTGTTCAAAGGAATAGAAATGTATCTTTTGCTTAAATGTTAAAATTGACATGTTTTTAATTCAGTTTGTCTCAGTAAGCTCTATGTTGGATTGCTTGTTTTTATCTCATTCTTTATTTTTTCTATCCACCTGGTAATTTGAGAACCCTCGCTTGCGACATATCACCATATTATTCAGCTGTTTTACCACCCTGGTATGTATGGCCCTAGATTGTGTTAATTTATATAGAAAATTGACCAGTTATTTTAAATCGATGTGATTGTTGCAGGTTTTCTTCTCTGCATATGAATTAAGAAAAGAGAATTTGTAAATTAACCTCTACAGCCTAATAAATTATGTTGTCACATTAGTGTTCGGTAGCCATGTATCTAGTGGCTACCACATTTAGTGCAGGTTCAGAGCATTTCTATCTTTGCTGAAAGTTCGTGGACGTTGCTGTTCCAGAGGAAAGGTGAAATTGTGAAGCCTTTTGGGAGGACCTCTAGGGTTCATTCGTTGTCAACTTTTAGGTCAGTAAGTTTGAGTTGGAGCTCTGCCCTGTCGATGGACTTTGGAGAGAGGCACACCTGAGCTGAGATCTCAGCTCTACCATTTATTTACCAGTTATGTCAAAGCTGCTGGATACCTACCTGAGGAATAGCATCAGGGTGTGCTAGTTAAATGAATTCCACACCGTGTCCGCTACTATGCTTGGAAAGCACATGCTAGGCACTCAGAATCTTTTGGTTCTTCTCCATTTATTCTCAGCCTAAGAAATAACCCTTGGGTTCAGAATTGACGGTTCTAGTCATTCTTTCTTGTGATAGACTATAAAAATTACAGAAGGAAACTTGATTCTCTCTGTTTGGAGGACTAATTTTGTAAAATCCATATCCTCATCTATAGAGGCAAGTTTTATCTTTAGGAAAAGGAACCAGTTAATTGACTGTACCTTGGAAACAGATAAACAGTTTCCATAATTGTGTCCCCCAAAATTTTACTCAACCTTGGGGAGATATTCCTTTGCTCTATAACTGTCATTATGGGTTTAATTGCTAATCAAAGTCAGATGTACTTAGAAAGGGGAAAGGGCTTGCTGGGGGAAAGGGCTTCTGGGGAAGCTGTGTTGGTTTGTCGTAGATATATAAATGGGCTGTTTGCAATAATAATTTTGGCTTACACCTGTAATCCCAGCAATTTGGGAAGCCGAGACAGGATGATTGCTTGAGTCCAGGAGTTTGAAACCAGCCTGGATAACATAAAGAAACCCCCATGTCTACTAAACTTGAAAAAAATTAGCTGGGCATGGTGGTGCACACTTGTAGTACCAGCTCTTCAGGAGGGTGAGGCAGGAGGATTGCTTGTGGCCAGGAGGTTGAAACTGCAGTGAGCTGTGTTTGCCTCACTGCACTTCAGCCTAGGTGACAGAGCGAGACCCTGTCTCAATAATAATATTTCTAGGAATTTACCCAAAGGAGAGAGCCTAAAATCACAAACAATACATTAAAAAGAGAATATTATATAACTAATAAAATTAAGAATGTTAGCAAAGGGAAACATGCTTGAGGAAATTGTGAAACTCTTCTCTATACTGTCGTTACAACTCTACTACCACTTACGTACAGAACGGGTAGGGAAAGGAGTGTAGAGAAGCATTTGGGAATATTGTAGATGATTTTCTGATCTGTTAGTGCTCAGTTCATGTTATTTTTAAGGACTGCCCTATCCATTAATTCTAGTTTACTTTTTCTTGACCACATTCTCATTATATTTAAAAGGAACACAAATGATTACTAGAAGAAAACATTTTTGGCCGGGCGTGGTGGCTCACACCTATAGTCCCAGCACCTTGGGAGGCCAAGGCGGGTGGATCACAAGGTTAGGAGTTCAAGATCAGCCCAACCAACATGGAGAAACCCCGTCTCTACTAAAATTACAAAAAATTAGCCAGGCATGGTGGTAGGCGCCTGTAGTCCAAGCTGTTCGGGCGACTAAAGCAGGAGAATCACTTGAACCCAGAAGGCGGAGGTTGCAGTAAGCCAAGATTGTGCCATTGCACTCCAGCCCGGGTGACAGTACAAGACTCTGTCTCAAAAACAAAACAAAACTTTGTTTGTTTTTGTAAGTATGCTGGTTTGGAGAGGGAGTGTGTGTTACTGTGTGCCTCCCACTCCAGTAGGTCAAGCTTCATGTGAAGAGACTAAAGGAAGGGGAAAGTCTCAGTAGAGCACGTGGACAGAGACCTGTGATTATTCCAGATTTTACAAAGAACTGCTCTCTGCAGCATGCAGTGGTTCCTTTAGCAAGCATTGGCCTCCCCCCAGCTCTATGCCAGGACTTAGGCTGGAGGTGGAGGAAGGAGAAATGTGTCCCTTTGTACTAGGTACTCTGAGTTTGCTGGTGGTAAAGGAAGGGGATTAAACACATTTATTTTCTTCTTCTGCAGGAAACACTTCAAAGGGATCATCTTTCATCATCTATGATATAATGAATGAATTAATGGGAAAGAAATTTTCTCCAAAGGACCTGGAGGATGGTATGTACAGAAATCACTTTAGTTTCCTCCTCTAAAGATAGGGCTGGTTTCCCTGAGTGCTATTTAGAGGCCTTGTAATCCCTTAGCTTAGTAGTATTTTTTTCCATTTTATTTTTAAATAAATGTGAGTAAGTAATAGGTGTATATAGCTTAGTAATATTTTTTATGGGATTAATTTCTAAAGGTATAATTGCTAAATCAAAATAATATTGTAATGTGTTTTTTCTGAGAAAGCCAAAATGTCAATGGCACATTCCTGCCTCTCTTAAGATTTTATGTTCTCAGCTTTATCTTATATGTTACCAGTTTTGTTGGCAGGATTTTTGTTACTGTTACTGACTTGAAACTATATTTTATCCTTCATAACCAAAGCTCTTGTGAACTTTGATTTTCAGATAAGTTTTTTCATTCAGCCATGAGAGTAGTAAGTATCATTTCTTTCTTAATTCGCTATCCATTTCCTAAATTTATCTGTAATTGGAGGGTTCTCCTGGTTCTTTTCACTTTCTCTTACTTCTGTTCATGTCTTTGCTTCTGGTTTTCTTCTTTCTCTAAAATCTCTCTATATATTTTGAGATGGAGGTTCGCTGTGTCACCCAGGCTAGAGGGCAGTGGCTCGCCGCAATCTCTGTCTCCTGGGTTCAAGCGATTCTTCTGCCTCAGCCTCCCGAGTAGCTGGGACTACAGGTGTGTGCCACCACAGCTGGCTAATTTTTGTATTTTTTTGGTAGACATGGAGTTTCATCACGTTGGTCAGGCTGGTCTTGAACTCCTGACCACCTCCCAAAGTGCTGGGATTGCAGGCGTAAGCCACCGCACTGGCCTAAAATCTCTACTTTTCAACCACGTAGTATCCCTACCCTGTGTTTACTGTTGACATTGACATTTTTTCATACTCCTGAACAGATAAGCTTCCATAATATTTCACATTTGCCTATTAGTAAGTTAAAATTGATAATGGTTTTTATTCTGGTTTATTTAATCATGCTTATCATAGGAAAAATTTCAGTCAGTTTTAGAATGACCCCTGTTCCCTAAGGGTAATTTAATTGCTTTACTATTAGGTTGGTGCAAAGGTAATTGCAGTTTTTGCCATTACTGTCAATGGTAAAATCCGCAATTACTTTTGCACCCACCTAATAGGTCATGTGGATCCTCCCAAGGTTTTTACTCTGGCTACTCAAGCATATGTACATCCAGCCATACTTTCAGAGTGTTTTATTTATTGACAGCAATCGATATTTCATAGGAAGAAATAACTATAACTTAACTTTTCTGTGGGTAGACTCTGGAGTTATTTTCATGGAGGTTTTTACCAGTCCAGACTGTACTGCAGGAGTCTTTTGTGCACTTGACTGGATGTTTTTACAGGATTAATTCTAAAGGTATAATTGCTAAATCAAAATAATATTGTAATAAATTTCACAGACCTTGGCATTTGTCTGCCCCACCCCATTTCTTATAACTTATTTGCCATCAACCAATAATATGTTGAATCAACATTATGTACTTTCACAAGATGCTCTACTGTTTTTCTTCATTTAATAAACCACTGGCTGATAGGATATCAGAATGATACTTACTACTTGCAAATTTTCAGTGCTCATCTCTCAGAGATCTAGAACTTGCCTACCAAATACATGGCCTTTTAAATACCGGAGACAACCGGAAATTCATTGGACCTGATCGTTGGCGTGATTTCTATTAGTAAGTGTGTTGGAAATGTATCCTTTTGCATGAGTTATTAGATTCTGCAAGTGGGAGGCTATTGATGTTCCTTCATACCTCGCCTCTGGTTTTAGGCAGTATGCCAATGATTTAATAGGACAGGTTAATTGAGCTCTTAGGAATTAAAGCAGTGGTAAAACTGTCAAATTTGGAAGTCTAGTTTGTGTCCTTTGAGGTTTTTTGTTTTTTTTGGCAACACTTTAAAATCCACATATCTTTTTCTGTTTTCAAATTGTTACAGCAGGGTGAACCCTGAAAATTTCCTCTCACCCCCTCCTTGCTTTTGTATTCAAAGATCAAGAGGAACCCAGAGATACTCCCTAAATGGATTTGCTTTTAGGCAGATAAGAATATGAATTTAAGAAGGCAACCTGTTAATAGGTGTGTGAGGATTGTTTTCTGCGCATCTCCATCCTTATTTTACATTGACTGTTTTAAAAATGAATTTGAAATTCTGTATCTATTCACCATGACCTAAGAGTATACAGAGGAAGCATTTAGAAATGACCAGTTGAGGGTAAGAAGGTGTTTAATTGGGAAGTTGAGCACATACCGGCAGGTCTTAAACCAAGTATTGGCTCATTAACTTGAAATTGTAAATATTTTGAAATTCTTTGTAATATATGCTGTAATTTTACTCATTATTTCCCCTGTTGTTGGACATAGGGATTTTAGACTAAACATATTTTGCTCTTCATCACAGTTCTAGGTTCTTCAATTTGATTTGTCTAATGGAACAAATTGATGTCACCTTGAAGTGGTATGAGGACCTGATACCTTCAGTAAGATGGTTCATTACTTGTTATTTATCATTGTAGATGAATTTGTGGGTTTCTGCAGGTTAATTCTTTAAAAATGTGTTTCTCTTAATCAGGCCTTCTTTCCCCGCGCCCAAACATTGATAGATCTTCTCCAAGCACTGGATGTAGCCAATCGGCTGGAAGTGATTCCTCAAATTTGGAAAGGTTAGTTTCGCTTTTGATGTGTCCAGACACTTCTCACCTCAGTGTCCTCTATTTTGATTAATGAATGTGCTGACATTAACGTTAGGGATGAAAACTTCCATTCTGAACTGAATGTGTTAGTTGAGATCTACTTCAAGGTCACATGCTCATGTTGCATGTTGGCTATCAGGAGAAAACTGTGTTGAAAATGACTTAAGTCAGTCCCTTCATGACATAGGAATGAGCTGAGTCTTGTGCACTGGTTGTGTGACATGACCCAAAGGAAATAAGTACTAATGACATGGCAGACCCTAAATCCGAATAAAGGTCTTTGACCCAAAAGTCTGTGCAGTTCCTCTGTGCCAGTGTTGCATCACTTTGCTAACCACAGTCATTGATGATTATGTTTCCAATAACCATGACCATCATGGGTGTGTGTGCTGCTCTGTCTTATGTGTATAAATTGTCTGCGAAATGAAATAGATACTCTATGTCTTCCACTAGGTGACTACTGTATTATAAAGTCAGGGGGCTCTAGTCCTGCCCTCCTGCTTCACAAGACTGCTCTAATGAGTAATAAAAGTACATCAAAAATTCCCAAGTGCTATATAAAACAGCATCTTACCACATGGAGCTGGTGGCCGCTCTCATGTAGTGCACATGCTGTGATTAATACTTCACTGGAACAAGGCCTAGGCATTGGCTTTTACGTTTATTCTACTGTGAATCCTGCTGGGTTTCTGGAATCCTGGGATAAGCCTAGAATAAAAGCAACTTGGCCAGGTGCAGTGTCTCACACCAGTAATCCCAACACTTTGGGAGACCAAGGCGGGTGGATCACGAGTTCAGGAGTTCAAGACCAGCTTGGCCAACATGGTGGAACCCCATTTTCTACTAAAAATACAAAAAATTAGCTGAGTGTGGTGGTGTGTGCCTGTAATCCCAGTCACTCAGGAGGCTGAGGCAGGAGAATCATGTGAACCTGGAAGGCAGAGGTTGCAGTGAGCTGAGATCGCACCATTGTACTCTAGCCCGAGGGACAGTGCAAGACTCCGTTTCAAAAAAAAAAAGTTGACAGTAAACGAGAGTGTTGGTTTTACATAACAATGATCACTCCTTGTTCCTTTCTTGTTTCAAGATAGTAAAGAATATGGTCACGCTTTGCGCAGTGACCTGAGAGAAGAGATCCTGACACTCATGGCAAGGGATAAGCACCCACCAGAGGTAGGCCTGAAACTCACCAGCCAATATATCCTCCCATAATGAAGTCTTTTAAAGACTAGCTTCCCTGATTTCATCTGCCAGTTTGGAGAGTTCTGCCACCCAAACCCATATTTGAGTGATGATACATTTAAACATATCTTGCCCTTAGCAGAATACTGTTCTTAAAGTTACCCTCTTTACTGTAGTTCAAAGCAAGCAATGTGAAATTAAGTTCTGTCTTCAGCTTTTTAAAAAATATCCACCTACAGAGGAAATGCATAGCTGAATTTGAAAGGTATGGCTAATCAGAATATTTATTCAGGACAACAGGGTCCTTTTTTTATTAAATTGTGTGATATACACAACATACTCAAATGGTAAAATGCATTGCTCAAATTTTAAGGGTCCTGTGGTAGTCTCCTGAACTGAAATTGTCATAAAATCAGTTAGGCAGTTCTGCTGACTCCTAAAGCTTCTTAGCTTCAGGTAGCTTTTGCTGACTGTGCCGCTGATATCAAATCTACATATGAAAACCAACCTGTCAGACAGACTGCTCTGGATTGGCCAGCTGTCTCTCTCAACTGTATAGCTGTCCTCTTTTTAAGGGCTGGGAGAACCCAGGAAGCCTGGTGAGTACAGTGCCGCAAGTATACACTTTGAAGCATTTGTATTTGGCTCTAAACATTGACCCACGCTGGTAGAGGTTCTCTCATTTGGCCGTATAACATGTATTTGATAGAGGGCCTGATTTTCTCAATCCACAGGCTGAGAATTATCTTTCTCTTTCTGCCTTCTGTGTCTATGGACAAGTAAGTCCCTTAATCTCATCACTCCACCTAAATGGACCAAAGATCAAAGAAACGTAGTTTTTGAAAGTGTTCTGGTCATTTGGGTTGTGGAGGTATTTTCAGATGCTTCTGCCACCCCACTCTTCAGCTTAAAATGTGGGCTGCGTACTTAGACTTCTGGAAGCTGGCATTACGCACATTAATTAAACCTGGCCTTGACCACAACCCATTCTTGGTTGGTGCTACTGCGTTCTGGTTATGTTTTTATCAGCACTTCATTCACATACTAATTTTTAGTGTTTGTGAATGGGAACCTCACACATATTCATTTTTCCGAAAATGAACAAAGGGATCTTTGTTGTAGGGGTAGTGACAGATGGTTTTCCTGTATTTTGTGTTGTATATAAATGTGTTTTCAGAGTCATAAGTGGGGGTGATTGTGCATGGCTCCTTGTACAAGAAAGTAACTTTATTTGACATCTGATTGTCAGCTATCTCCAGGAAAAGATAATGAAGGCTTGTCTTTGAGGCGTGACTCACACACATGCCTCTCCAGCAACTATGCTGCTAGTGACAGACATTTGACGTATGCATTTGGTTAGCTCAGGCAGTTTGACACACAAACTGCTTTAATGTGACTAGGCTGTGATGATTGGCGCAGGGGTACGGACCTCAGCTGATTCATGGGAGCTGAGTGTATGTGTTTCTCTTTTGTCCTGCATGTGGCGGGCCGATGGGGAGCACTTACATGAGACTGTTGCCTCAATCTGAGCCTGCTCTTCATAACAGAATTCTAAGACAGACTGAACCCATGCAGTATTTTAAGGGAGGGAAACAGCGTGGTTCTGTTCCATGCCTCTTTTCCTGCTGTGCACAGGATGAATTCTTCTACAAGGGGACAAATACAATTTGAGTATCCCTTTTCCAAAATGCTTGAGACCAGAAATGTATGGGATTTTTAGATTTTGGAGCATTTCTGGATTAGGTATATTCAACCTATATCAGCAAATCTCAACATTGGTAGTATATCAGGTTTCTCTGCGAAAATTGCAGTGTCAATATATGTCGTTTGGGGGAGTTGAAGCACCTGAGGTGATTCTCATGTACAGACAGGGTTGGGAGCTAGTAGAGCCCACAGATGTGTGTCTTCAAGAGCTTACAGTATAGTTAAGAAAAGGACATTTAGTCTCTAAGTTCAGAGGGAAGACTGCTATAGTCATCTGATTGCCTTTTCTAATAGTATTCATAATCTTTCTCCTATCTTGAGCAGGAAAATGTTGGGGCTTTTCAGGAAGCATAATAAGATCCCTGGGTAAGTTGAAATTCACTGGCCCGCCTTGGGTACAGCCTGTAAGTAGTCACATTTGGAATTTCTTCACCAGCCTTAGCCACCACATTTGGGCACTCTTCTATTAGGCAAGCATGCCGTCAGCTCCCTACCATCCAAGGCATCCTGAGGCAAGCAGTTTTTGTATCTGCACTCATGGATCACAGCCTGCTGGGGCTAGCTTGAACAGATCATCATGAAGTCACATTGAATGAATGTTGATAATCCCTGTCCCTTTAAAGTTAGACTTAACCCCACTGGAAACAAATAAATATTAGACTTTATATAATCGTGTCTTTGGAAGTACTATTGGGAATTCTGTTACTGAACTTACATTGGATCTTGCCTATAAGTGTTTTACCGAAGGGGTTGGAGAAAGTTCACATTTTGCCTTTCTTTTACAGAAATGAGTTGCTGAATGAGTTTATGGACAATGCCAAAGTGTCTAACAGCCCTTCCCAGGCCATTGAGGTGGTAGAGCTGGCAAGTGCCTTCAGCTTACCTGTTTGTGAGGGCCTTACCCAGAGAGTAATGACTGACTTTGCAATCAACCAGGAACAAAAGTAAGTGGGTCCTGTATCTTCACCATGAAGGAAAGTGTAAAATGGAGCAGACCTTTCATCCATCTGCACATTCAGAATGTTCATAGCTTTCTATCCCGTATTCCCTTGCAAAAAGCCAGAATGTATTAATTTCATGATTTCATTTGTTATGCAAGTCAGGAAAGCCTATAGATTTGACTGTTAGAACCTTTCTTGTTCCTAATATAGTTTAATGCAGCTTCAGGGTCCCTTTTTCTGGTTTCAAAACTGATAGGCTACAGGCGAGTGTCAGAGACACCAGGAACCCCAGCACCCAAGTGAATTACAGTGTGATCCTCTGGTTTCTTTTCTTAACAGGGAAACCCTAGGCAAGCTAACTGCATTCACCAATGACAATGATACTGACAGCAGCAGTGACAGTGACAGCGACAGTGACACCAGTGAAGGCAAATGAAAGTGGAGATTTAGGAGCAGCAATGGCCTCACCATAGCTACTGGAATTGCACCTGAGAACTGAGATGTGCTAAAATTTAACATTATTACAAAGAAGACAAGATGCAGATTTGGTGAATTTGTTCCTGTGAGGTACAGTCAGTACACGGCTGACTTATTTGCTACTTAATAACCATTTATTAATGCACCATTAAGGGTTTAGCATTTAAGTAGCAACATTGCCATTTTCAGACACATGGTGAGGTCCATGGCTCTTGTCATCAGGATAAGAGCCTGCACACCTACAGTGTCGGTGAGCCAACCTCACACTTCCATCCTCGTGCGATTGCCCTCTCCCTGTTGCTGGGCTTCTGCCTTTCTTGGCCTGATGTGATGCTGGTTCTTCATCTTAGAAAGGTGTTCATGCAGTTACATCACAGTTGGTGTTGGGTCAATAGTTTCCCAATTTCAGGATATTTTGATGTCAGAAATAATGCATCTTAGGAATGACTAAACAGGACAGTGGCAGTTTAGGCTGCACAACTGGTAAAATGACTGTAAATAAATGTTGTAATTAATGTACATGTTTGCATTTCTGTTATTTTAATATAGCCGTTGCCATAGTTTTCTAACTTGAACACCCAGAATGTGTCATGCCTCCCTCTTTTTTGTCTATAGCTGGCAGCTACTTTAGTGGTCGAAATGAGAGCTAATGATGACAAAAGGATGTGGAATGTCTTTTGACATCATTGTGTATTGTTGGTAATCAAGTTGGTAACAACTACTTCTAGCAACTCTACCACTGTGACTTAAATGGCTTGGAAGGCAGTACCTGGAGGTTTGCAGCATTCCTGCCTTCATGAGGGCTTCTACCACTGGCGACTTTGCACACACCTGGCTCCCAGATTTCCTTAGGTACCCCATCAGTTGTCCACATGAGCAGCTTCATCTTTATTTACCCTACCAGAGCTGACGATTACGGGATACTATAGTCTACTAATACTTGCAAATGTGTGTTCCCATCTGTCTACCATCCTCTTAAGGCCAGGGCCCAGTCACACATCCTTAGAAATGAAAGGATGGTTTGTGTTTTCTCTTAGAATGTCTGGTCTTGAGGTACCCTCCTCCCCCAAGAAAAAAACCAATATAGTAACTAGCTACAGGGTATTGCTCCATATCAAAGTGGATTTACAGGACAGAGAAGGTAAATTGGCCTTCAGTCTTGGTTTACAGCTTCCAAGGAGAACCTGGCCACCTGAAAGGTTAACTCGGTCTCTTCCTGTCTCTGGTTCATCAGCACCTGCAGATGCCCGATTCTTCTTAGCCTTACTAATCAATACAGTCCTTAGATTCATGGTATACATCTTCCTATCCAGGTGCCAATTCTGAATCCTCATGTTTCTCTGCAGCTAGGGGTGATAGGAGAAAATCCATCTGGGTAGCTGGCCCATGAATTTGTAGTAGACTTTCAAAATGAGTGATTTGTACCTTGGTAATACTCCAACCCCATACTCTGAGCAGTTAACTGCCCTGAACTAAGAAAAATTAAGGCCCCACAGGATGAGTCTGTATTCTCTGTAAATGTTTACTTTATAATAGTCTTAATCCTCTACTATCAGTAAAATGTTCTTTTGGCCAGGCGTGGTGACTCACACCTGTAATCCCAGCACTTTGGGGAGGCAGAGGTGGATCACTTAGGTCCAGGAGTTTGAGACCAGCCTGGGCAACATAGTGAGACCCTAGCTCTACAAAAAATAAAAACAGCCAGACTGGTGGCATGGACCTGTATCCCAGCTAATTGGGAGGGTGAAGTCAGGGGATTGCTTGAGCGTGAGAGATGGAGTCTGCATTGAGCTGTGATCGCGCCACTGCACTCCAGCCTGGGCAACAGAGCAAGACCCTGTCTTGGAGAAACCAGTTTCAGAAGAACAAATGGGGCTGGGTGCGGTGGCTCATGCCTGTAATTCCTGCACTTTGGGTGCCAGTGTGGATCACTTGAGCCCAGGAGTTTGAGACCAGCCTGGGTAGCTGGGCATAGTGGCACATGCCTGTAGTCCCAGCTACTCTGGAGACTGAGGTGGGAGAATTGCTTGAGCCTAGGAGGCTGAGGCTGTGGTAGCCATGATTCCACCACTGCGTTCCAGCCTGGATGACAGAGCAACCTTTGTCTCTGAGTGGGGGGAAAAGGCAAATGGGATTAAGGATTCCCATGGAATGGGAAGGGGAAAGGCAGTCTTAATATATGTGGAATAAAACTTGCTCAGTGTTGCCTCCGTTACATTACCAATGTGTAGAAGTCAGAAACTAGACTTCTAGATTGGTTCAGCATTAACATTTGAGGATTTGAGGACTGTCTTAAATTATAACCATCAATGTATTCAAGGGCACACAAAGATTCTACATGCCTAGAATCAAATCTGGCACCTAGGTGCTTCTTAGTAAATGCTTAATGCCACCAACACTGCAAACTATTCGTTGATTTTGAGACCTCAGTCATCTGTTTCTACAAGTGGGCCATATGACCTCTTAACTTCAAGAGAAGCACTAAGGTAACCACAGTAAATCAGACCCTCCCCTTTCAGCAATCTCAAAGCAAAAACAAACAAAAAACCCTACTTAGCTGTTATATAAACACTGTAACAAGCACTAGGCTTAGAGGAAAAGATGTCAGATTGTACTGTCACTGGTTATATATCCATATTCTCAAAATAGGGTCTGCAAACTGCAGGATTTGAAATCTATTTTTGTGGGTAATTTTTTTTTTTTTTTTTTTGAGATTGAGTCTTGCTCTGTTGTCCAGGCTGGACTCTGCCTCCTGGGTTCAAGGAGTTCTGCCTCAGCCTCCCGAGTAGCTGGGACTACAGGTGCCCACCACCAAGCATGGCTAATTTTTGTATTTTTAGTAGAGGCAGGGTTTCACCATATTGGCCAGGCTGGTCTCAAACTTTGTGGTCCACTTGCCTCGGTCTCCCAAAGTGCTGGGATTACAGGTCTGAGCCACTGCACCCGGCCATGATTAGAATTTTTTAATGAAATGCATTAGAACATCTAAGCACAATGCAATTTTGTGATAGTTGAGGTGCATTTTTGCATTACAGCATAGATCTGTGCACGTAGATACATGCATTAAGTGTAGCAGATCATGATGTAAATTTTCCACTGCTGGTCATGGTCAAAAAGTTTGAAAAATGAAGATACAGCAATCGAGTCATTAGAAGCACAGGCGTGTAGGGCAGGTTTTATAGAACCATTTAGATTCAACATTAATGGTAGAGTGGCATTTTACAAAAAAAAAAAAAAAAAGGCATATTTGATTTGGGTGCTGTACAAAATCTAGGCAGTGAACACATCTTCAGCCTGGCCCAGGAAATATCCTATGAAAAAAGTGCTGTCCAGGCCAGGCACAGTGGCTCAACGCCTGTAATCCTAGCACTTCAGGAGGCGGAGGCTGGAGGATCACTTGAGTTCAAGACCTGCCTAAGCAACACAATGAGAACCCATCTCAAAAAAAAAATGCTGTCCAGCTGTGGGCTTTCAGGATTCAGGACTGCTGAGGATCAGGCCCAAGAACATTTTTCGTAGCTCTGTGATTTAAGATGCTTGAAAACTAAGAATGTCCAAGAGGAGTAAAGGTCATGACAAAATTTATTCCCAGGACAATCTTAAGTTCTGCCACAAGTATCCATGGTGTCTGTTCCCCAACCGTGGCCCCTTCACAGGCTTTTGTCTTACAACCCCTGCAGAAGCCCTTCAACAAAACTAATAGGCTAGTGAAACCTCCTCACATGGGTAAGAGTTGCAGTGGGCAGGTGACCCTCCTCCCGGCCCCCATCCTTTGCTTCCTCAAGTTCCCTGCCAACCTCGGGGCCCACAGATAACATCAATTGGAAGGAAACCAGGGAAGCACAGACCTATAGTGTACAACAGGGGTGTAGTGACTGCTGGACCTGATGAAGAGAATATGCCTGACATTTAATAAGCCTTTTTATTTCCCTTCTGTGTTAAATGATCTGTTCTGCACTGAGCCAAGCAAGTTAGTTTTAAAACTGGTGGCACAATTCATTTGGGACTTGGAGACTGCTTTTATCCAGAACCTGTTAAGAGAGTAGGGGATTTAAATTAATACAAAGGAATACAAAGGTAGCGTGCCTTAAAGACTAAAGTTACATTTTAGTTTGTTACATTATTGATTTTGAAATATTAAACAACATGAAAGCAGAGTTTTAAATCAGGACACATGAATTTTAAAATGAACACTGTCCTACATCAATGAGGAGGGAGGCAATGAGGTAATTTCAGGCTAAAACAGATTGATGAAAGCAAGACCAAAGTAACGATTTGGCTTTTTCTGATTTTTGCTGTGGAAATGGCAGTGCTGTGACTTTTCACTTGCAGTTTAAATGCAAGGCTGAAGTGAAGCTGACCTGCCTTAATGGCTCAGGGCTATATAACAGCCCTTGGGATTCCATCTCCTGAAAGTAGCACTGAGAACCCAAGAGGAGGGTCCACTGCTTTTTGCAAATGGTTACTGAGTTACATCTCAGGAAGATTTTTACTAAGCACAAGGAAGGAAAATAAAGGCATAGCCAAGTAGGGACTCCTTTTCAATAGCATCTTAGTTCCTAATAAGCAACTAGGGGTTGGAGGTGGGTGTGTCGGCTGGTAAAGGAACTAAGGTTCAGATGCCTGTAATCTTCATTATTTTTATTGACAGGTTAAAATAAACCACTCAAGGCCGGTGGCGGTGGCTCATGCCTATAATTCCAGCACTTTGGGAGGCCGAGGTGGGCAGAACACAAGGTCAGGAATTCAAGACCAGCCTGACCAACATAGTGAAACCCTGTCTCTACTGAAAATACAAAAAAATTAGCTGGGTGTGGTGGTGGGCACCTGTAATCCCAGCTACTCGGGAGGCTGAAGCAGGAGAATCACTTGCACCTGGGAGGTGGAGGTTGTAGTGAGCTGAGATCGTTCCATTGCACTCCAGCCTGGGTGACAGTGCAAGATTCCGTCTCAAAATAAATAATAAACCACTCAGTATTGCTTACTTCTTTTACGTTCAGATAATCACATCTGAAGGAAGTTATTTTAGGGCTCCAAGATTTTCTTATAATCTATAATATTTTACATATCTCATACAAGTAAAATAGAAATATGACAAATAGGGAAGTTTAGCTTTAAGTAAATCCACTTAGGAGGGAACATAAGGAATATTAACATGAACACAAGCCAAAGGCAGACCAATATATCCCCAAATCAAAGGACAAGGCCAGTGCCATACAGACACTTGAATGTAATTATCCAAATACAAGGGCTGGAATACACCTATAGATACATAAAACAGAACCTGCCCCCTTTGGGATTGCACATGTATTGCTCAGATAAAAGTGCCTCCTCAATTATTTCTTTGTGAACACATAATCCCCAACAAAAAGTTGTAATTTTGAAGGAAGCTGACAATATTTTTAATGTAGAGACGGTGGTCTTCATGGAGTAAAAACTTAAAAACTAAGAATTTGTGGCCAGGCCCGGTGGCTCACACCTGTAATCCCAGCACTTTGGGAAGCCGAGGCAGGCAGATCATGAGGTCAAGCGATCGAGACCATCCTGGCCAACATGGTGAAAATCTGTCTCTACTAAAAAGAAAAATTAGCTGCGGGTCATGGCATGGACATGTAGTCCCAGCTACTTGGTAGGCTGAGGCAGGAGAATCACTTGAACCTGGGAGGCGGAGGTTGCAGTGAGCCGAGATCGTGCCACTGCACTCTAGCCTGGCAACAGAGTGAGATTCTGTCTCAAAAAAAAAAAAAAATGAACTGAGAAAGTTATCTGGGTTTTATAGCAAATCTACATAAAATACACAACAAAACTACTTAATCTCTTCATTAAGATTTCAGGCTCCCCGTCCCCACTTTGAAGAGATTCCCAGCCCAAGTACTAGAAAGAATTAATGTCTATCACCAGTGTTTTAGAACTGTGAACTTTGACCAATATAGGCTGCCAAATTAACTTGTGGGTAGAACCAACATTTAAAAAAGGCATTGGAATGATATATCCCCAATTATAAATACATTGGCATTTTGGCTTGTATATTACTCTTTGAGCAGCAGGAATCAATTCACCAAAACCTTCGAAGGCAAAAAGCAGGCTCTGGACTTCAGGTAATGCAATTCACAGCCTGGAAACTGCGTACCAGAAGTTCCTACTTCTGCTGTTGTCTGTCAAGGAAATTTTCTGTACGTACAACAAACTAGAAATGTACTTTTTGTTTTGTTTTGAGGCGGAGTTTCGCTCTTGTGGCCCAGGCTGGAGTGCGATGGCGTGATCTCGGATCACTGCAACCTCCACCTCCCAGGTTCAAGTGATTCTCCTGCCTCAGCCTCCTGAGTAGCTGAGATTACAGGCATGCACCACCACACCTGGCTAATTTTGTATTTTTAATACAGATGCGGTTTCTCCATGTTGGCCTGGCCAGTTTCAAACTCCTGACCTCAAGTGATCTGCCCACCTCGGCCTCCCAAAGTGCTGGGATTACAGGCATGAGCCACCACGCCCAGCCAGAAATATACTTTTTGAAAAGGGATGAGGTACTCAGTTTTCATCTTGTTGCTTTATTCAGTTTGCTCGGAGGGCAAAATCAACAGTAGTAGAGATCACAAACATTATTTTGATTGGCTTCACAAGCCTGATCAGTAAAACCTGAAAAACAGAAAATGTTACACAAGTTGCAAAGAAAGCACTCCTGGAGTTCACTGACATGATAGCAAGTGGAAATAATATAAATGCAACAGGTGTTAACATTTAGAACAGTACTTGTAAACCTGCTCCTTTCTAGACAATTCTGGGACCCTTGTTGCAAACCCTTCATCTATCACTGCTGATTTCCTTTGACATGAAATATGACTTTACGAAAATCTTCCTAGACCTTACTCTGGCTGCACTTGTGTGGTTCCTATTCCCACAGCGCTGGCATATGCTGTCAGGATCTCCACTATCTGCTTAGTTTCTAGGGTCATTCGGGCTTCCTTCAGCCAGTCCTGCGCCACTCGTCTGGATTCCCCCTTCAGCTGATTGACAAACTTTGCTGCTAGCTCCAGATCACCATGCTCAATGCAATAGGAGGCATATGACAGTAATTTAAATGTGTTTATATCCTCAGGGCAGAGCTCCGGGGGCGGCTTCAGTTGCTGAGGTGGGAATAGGAGCAGGGACTGCAGGTAGGAGAGGAAGTACTGGTACAAGCTATTCCTGGTTTCATCAATCATTGCTACCCTTCGGGCCAGTTTTTGAACAGCATAGAAACGGGCTCTAAGGGTCTCTTCACTGTACACCCCACGGGTCAGGGACTCTGGAGGGATAGCTGCGGTTAAAGCTTGGGTAAATTCATTATCAGAACAGTTGGCTTTGATGGCCTCAACTGCACTACCCAGTGGGACAGTAGGTGTTTCTGCAGATGAGGTCTTCATGCTGTACTTTAATGCTTCCACTGAAAGCCAGAGTTGGTGGGCTTTTCTGGCTTCCTCTTCAGCAACAGCATGACCTACAAAGAAAAAAAGGCAAAGGCAAACATTTTTTTCTGCATCTGATGACATATATCCAAAGAACTGATGTACATTCAACAAGCTACATCTACACATGTAGAAGATGAGGCCAGAAAGAGCTCACCCTCACCACTTATTTCTGGCATATTTTCTTAGCTGGCCTCTTCATATCAGGCAGTAAGGCATGACATGATTTGCTGGAGTGCAGTGGTGCGATCTCGACTCACTGTAACCTATGCCTTCCAGGTTCAAGTGATTCTTCTGCCTCAGCCTCCCAAGTAGCTGGAACTACAGGCATGTGCCACCACAACCGGCTAATTTTTGTATTTTTAGTAGAGATGGGGTTTCACCATATTGGCCAGGCTGGTCTTGAACTCCTGATCTCGTGATCCACCCGCCTAGGTCTCCGAAAGTGCTAGGATTATAAGTGTGAGCCACTGCTCCCGGCCAGCATGACATGATTTTACGGGGACTTGTTTTCACTAAAGTCCTGGAGAAAACAGGGAGGATGTATGTGCAAAAGCACAACTAAGTCTCCCTTCCCTCTTCCTGTGACACCCAGGACAATGCTAGGTCAAAGAGTACACAGAAGTCAATCACATCTACATGATATCTAATCCACATATTTTTTACCTTTAATAGTTGAGAAAGAAACATTATTTAAATTAGGCTAAGACTTTTGCTAAGGCTATCAGAAATTTTCTGCAAAGAAATGGGAGACTTCAGGACCAGGTACAATGGCTCAGGCCTGTAATCCCAGCACTTTAGGAGGCCAAGGTGGGTGGATCACTTGTGGTCAGGAGTTCAAGACTAGCCTGTCCAACATGGTAAAACCCAGTGTTTACTAAAAATATAAAACCTAGCCAGGTGTGATGGCATGCACTGCTTGAACCTGGGAGGCAGGGGCTGCAGTGAGTTGAGATCACACCACTGCACTCCAGCCTAGGTGACAGAGTAAGACTCTGTCTCAAAAAAAAAAAAAAAAAAAAAAGGCAAGGGGGTCGGGGGAGAGACTTCAAATGAACTTAACAGACTGCTGGATCTTGAAATTCCATGAGTATTGAGTTTATTTTTATTGTTATGTGACAAAAAAAAAAAAAATTCTATAACAGCCTTAAAAAAACCCATTTTATTAATACCCTCATCGTCAGGACATTTCTCTTGCAGTGTTGCACATGGAGGCCTCCGCATACATACTGTCCATTTGGTAGGTAGATCTGGCAAATCACCACGTCCAGATAACCCACCAAGCCTGTGGAAGGCAAGCATGGGACCATACTGACCCCTAGCCCTTACCACCAGGCACATGAGACAAAGCCAAAGGGAGCTGGGTAAATAGCCTTCTAAATGGTGATTTTGTGTCTGTCATACAAAGTATAAAATTTCTAGTTATACAGATTTTGCCATTACTTTTAATGGCAATAACTTCAAGTAAGGAGAGTGACTAGTATTTTTATTGTCCTGATGTCAATATATGTATCCCATTATGCTTATAAAATTATTTTAATAAATTACACCAAGGAAAATTATCTGTGAGATAACATAGCATATGCTTACTCTGAACAGCCTGTTCGATTCCTCTGAGTCTGGCATAGGCAGTGTTTATATCCAGAGTAAAGTTGTCAACTTGCTCTTGACTGAGACGACGAAACTGTAATTCTTGTTCAGAGAGTTGCTCAGATAGGTTCTGAAATAAAACACAAATAGTTGCAGAAAAAAGTGATACTCAATGCATGTCATGTAACTATTAATCTTCCAGCAACTACTTGATGAAGAGAGCCTTACAGCTGTCACGAAAATCCTACATTACATGTAAACAAAGTTTCAAAAATGTCTTGACTCATATTTGATATATATAATTCTGTACAAATCTACTGATGGAATTTATATTAGAGGAAGCATACCAAGAGAAGAGAGAAGGCTGTTAAAGACAGAAACAAATTGCCAACCTTATTTTATTTTAGAGACAGAATCTTGCTCTGTCAACTAGGCTGGAGTGCAGTGGCATGACCTCAGCTCTGCAACCTCCACCTCCCAGATTCAAATGGTTCTCATGCCTCAGCCTCCGGAGCAACTGGGATTACAGACATGTGCCACCATGCCCAGCTAATTTTGTATTTTTAATAGAGTTGGGGTTTTGCCATGTTGGTCAGGTTGGTTGAACTCTTAGGCCTCAAGCGATCCACCCACCTTGGCCTCCCAAATTGCTGGGATTATAGATGTGAGCCACTGTGCCCAGCCACAAATTGTCAACTTTAGAAAGTAAATTAGCTGTACTGCAAACCTAAATATAACTAATTAGATAAAATTATATTCCAACATCTTTTAAGAGCTTACATATTAATTTTTCTCAAAAAAAAATCCATCAAATAGAATTTAAAATACCTTTTCATATTGACATACATTTCGATTCTCTGGAAGACTTAAGTAAACCTCAATATGTTCTTGCAAGATAAAGTAGCAAGTTAATATTATTGTAAATGATTTCTTGAATAGCAACTATGATTAAAGGTATCCTGATAATTTTCTGGGATTTCAAAACTCAACTTCTCTGGGAAGTTACCTCAGTTATAAAAATTTAAGCGCTATCATATCATCTATAGATACTATACCATCTATAGTATGTCAAATATTACTGTCTGCATTCCTGAAATCCCCTTTACCAACTCTCCTTAAAGCTCTGAATATTCCAGATGACTAGTATATATATATTAGAAACACATCTGATCATGAACACACAGGTACACCATTATGTAAAAATAAGCAGTTCTGTAGACATACAAAAGCCCCACTCCACAAGGCTAGAATTGGATATCATTCCCCATGCTTCGACATCCTCAGAGTACATTAAAAAGAAAAGAGAGTCTGTTAATCCTGTCAGGAAGAGGGGTATGGCTGAAGGGAGTCCAGGCTTTACCACAGGTCCTCACCTGCTCAAATTCATACTTCAGCTCTTGTTCTTGTACTCTAAGGACATCTCGCAAGTGATCAGTGTGGGCAGCTGCCTGTCGGCGAAGCTGGGTTCTCATTTCATTCTCCATGGCATCTCTGACTTCCTCTATCTGTGAAACCAAACAATAATTATTAGTTTCCAATTCTCCACATATACTTTCAGGAAAACAGAAAGACTACTATCAACTATGATAACAGCAGCTTCCATATCCCAAACAATCTAATGTGCCAGGCATGTGGACACTTCTTATGTGAAACAGAAAGCTGAATACTGGAGGGTGACTCAAACAAGATCACACAGCTGTGGCAAAAAGCAGATTCCAAGGTCTCTCTCTTTCTCTCACCCCCAAACTTGTGGTTTTTTTCCACATCACCAGGCTGCCTCTCATATAAAACACTGTCATTTCCTGAATCACATGCTCCTTTGAGAAAGAACTAAATCCAGGATATGAAGAAAAGTAACTATACAGTTGGGATCAAGTACAGCTTTACTACAACCATCTGTGTGACCTTGGGGAAATGATTTATCTTCTCAAATCTCCACTTTCTCATTTGTGAGTAATAATGCCTACTTTGAAGAATCATTAAGAAAATTAGTAAGTATCTGGTAGTTATTGAACATAGTTTCTTCTAAACAAAGAAAACTGCTTATTTTTAAATGAATTTAATTCAACTTGAGCCAAATAAAAAATATACCTTGCCTAACAATCAGTCATAGGTCACTTTTCACTTTACAGATTACTTAACACTAATTACCTGAAAGTCAGAACTTATTTTTTCTAAGAAACAATATAATGAATCAATGAATCCATTCAGTCAGTGCATAAGTATTTACGAAATGCTAGTCCTGTGGGCCAGGCAGTGCCTACTATCTGTTTGGATCCAACGGTGATTAGGGCAGATGAAACTCCTCTCACACAGTGTATATCTCAATGGAGGAAGCAGACAGTAAACAAACTAAAGGGACATCTCAGATTGTGATACCTATTTCTACCTATGAATTCGAGCAGGCAAGGACCTGCTGTAAAGCATCAACACCCTTCAACCTCCTTTTCCCCCACCTTACATAACAGGAATACAGAGACTCTACTTTGGAGTAAAGGGATAGGAAAACTCAGCCTTGCTAAGAAGGTGACAGCTAAGCTTACAACTTAAGCTTAAAGCTTACAGTTTAAAGAGAGAAGACAGAACAGCGTACTAGGCAGAGCAAACATAAATGTCCTAATATAAAAGATATGGTCAAAGCACAGACAAAAATATAACAGGGTGCCTAGAGCAGTGAAATGGCTCATGGTATGCAACAATCAAGAAGCCTTTTGGGTATTGGTTAAGAATCTGGAATTATATTAAATGAAATGGAGGATTTCCAGCCATGTAGTGTCTGATTTGACTGTGTTTTATTTGCTTGTGTAAATAGACACAGAAAGAAGGATATGAAGAAAGGGGAAATTGATTGGGCATGGTGGCTCACACCTGTAATCCCAACACTTTGGGAGGCCAAGGTAGGCAGATCACTATAGGTCTGGAGTTCAAGACCAGACTGGCCAACATGGCAAAAGCCCATCTCTACTAAAAATACAAAAATTAGCCACATGAGGTGGCATGCACATGTAATTCTAGCTACCTGCAAGACTGAGAGGCATGAGAATCACTTGAACCTGGGAGGCAGAGGTTGTAATGAGCCAAGATTGCACTACTGAACTCTAGCCTAGACCACAGTGAAAGACTGTTTTAAATAAGAAAGAAAACAGTGGAAACTGTTAAGATGACAGCTTGAGCTAAGGTGAGAGTAGTAATGGAGTGGACAGATTTGGGATTCAGTTGGATGCAGAACTCGTGGGATCTGAGGAGGGACTGGATATGAGCTGATGGAGAAACAACGAAGCATAAACCAGGCTTGAATAACTGAGTAAGTTGTTCAACTCAGTTTATTTAGAAACAAGCTGAGGGGCTGGAAGACAGGCTGGAGAGAATAAATAAATCTGTTTTGAACATGATAAGCATGAAATGATTACTGAAAATCTAGCTGGAGATACCAGGTAGGCTGCAGGATAGGAACCTGAAGCTAAGGCAGAGGTCAGAGCTAGAGGTAGAAAGTTATTAGATATAGATGGTATTTAAACTTCCAAACCACGGACTTGACAAGAACACTTAGAGACAGTTTAGATGAAGAAAAGATTTCAGAACTAATGTCAGGTATGCCACTATTTGAGAGGCTGAGCAGAAATGGAGGTTAAGGAGTGGCCAACAAGGTAGGATAAAGGCCAGAAGAATACGGTGTCTGGCAGCCTAGGGAAGAAAGAGTTTCAAGAAGGAGGAAGCGGTCAGTAGTACTGCTGAGAAGACACAAAGATGGGATGAGAAGTTGGGTTCCCAAATCAGCCTATAGATACCTATTTAATACATTGTGTGCCCAGATAGAGGGCTAAAGAAGCTATTTCATCTGTTTTTTAACCACCAACCACTTAACAACACAAGCAGAGAAAAATATATTCAGATACCAACAAAGATTCCTTCAGCACTGCTTTAAGGGACAGAGGTTCAGCTCCACTGGAAATATGAGCTAGATAATCCTGGATGCCAGTAGCCTATGACTTTCTTATACTTCTGCATCTGCTCAACATAAAGGAACTCTACTAGATCACTGCTTTCCTAGAAGTTCTGATTAGGAGAATGAGGGCGTAAGCTCCATTCTAAAGGTCAGGTGGCATGACTTACAGTCAATATCCTACAGTTAATGACTGTATTTTTTTTTTTTTTTTGAGATGGAGTCTCACTCTACCACCCAAGCTCGAGTGCAGTGGCACCATCTTGGTTCACTGCAACCTCTGCCTCTCAGGTTCAAGGGATTCTCCTGCCTCAGCCTCCTGAGTAGCTAAGATTATAGATATGTGCCACCACGCCTGGCTAATCTTTGTATTTTTAGAAGAAATGGGGTTTCACCATATTGGCCAGGCTGGTCCCAAACTCCTGACCTTGTGATCCGCCAGCCTAGGCCTCCCAAAGTGCTGGGGATTACAGGTGTGAACCACTGCACCTGGCTGAGCCAGTATTATTTCTAGAAGTAAACAATCAAGTTAGAGTCACTTTAAATGTCAGGCAACAATTCTCATTTCTTTTACCTTTTTTTCCTGTTCAGCCTGTATTTCACTTCTGTGATGCTCTAATGCTTTTGCTACTGCAGAGTCAAATGCCCGCTTTTCTTCCAGCTTTTGTTTCTCCAAGGCTACTGTGATGTGCTGCTTTTCTGTGGCCTTCTGTTCTGCTAGCTCTCTATTCAGCTGATCAATGCGACGATGTGCATGAGCAATCAGGGAGTTTAGATCATCGGTAGAGAGCTTGTCAGCTAAGCAAAAGAGCACATTAAAAAGTTAATGATTTCACTAAAATTATACCTCATTACAAGGTAATCTGCTTCAATTTACTATAATTTAACAGCAGTAAACAAAAGTAAAATGTAGCAAACATAAAAAGACATTTCAATTCTCCAGTTCAAGCAGAAATTGGCTAGCACCCAATAAGATATTTTCAACCCCTGGCAAAATTTAGGTAGGCCTTCAAATAATCAGTTCTTTTCCAGGAACTCTCTTTTAATCTGAACTAATCATAAATGAACTTTCTAATTTACTGTAACTTTGCCTCTAAAGACAAAACTTAAATATACAATCACTTCTATATTTTCTTTCAGGCATAACTATGATTAGTTATAACAAGCATCTAATTGAAGATTCTTTTCTGCTAAAACTAAAAATCAAATTCAAGTTTTCTCAGACTTTTGCTTAATAAGTTTTTTTTCCTTTTCTGAAACACATATGACCTAGGATAGTGAGCTGCAGGAACCAGAGCTGTCCATCAGAATTACCGCAAAGCTTTTAAAAATACACCCAAAGATTTTCATCTAGGGTTAAACCAATGTCTGTTTTTTTAAATAAATCTCAATCCAAAGGTGTTCCAACATATACACAGATTAAGAATTATGGCTGGCGAGGCGCGGTGGCTCGTGCCTGTAATTCCAGCACTTTGCGAGGCGGAGGCAAGAGGATCATCTGAGGTCAGGAGTTCAAGACCAGCCTGGCCAACACTGGTGAAACCCCATCTCTACTAAAAATGTAAAAATTAGCTGGGCATGGTGGCGGGCACCTGTAATCCCAGCTACTCGGGAGGCTGAGGTAGGAGAATTGCTTGAATCCAGGAGACAGAGGTGGCAGTGGGCAGAGATCACTCCACTGCACTCCAGCCTGGGTGACAGAGTGAGACTCCATCTCAAAAAAAAAAAAAAAAAAAAAATTGTGGCTCCATCAGCTGGATGCAGCAGCTGATGCCGACAATCCCAGCACTTTGAGAGGCCAAGACAGGCAAATCATGTTAGGCCAGGAGTTTGAGACCAGCCTGGCCATCATGGTGAAACTCCTTCTCTACTAAAAATACAAAAATTAGTTAGGCATGGGGACACATGCCTATAATCTCAGCTACTCAGGAGGCTGAGGCACAAGAATTGCTTGAACCTGGGAGGTGGAGATTGTAGTGAACTGAAATTGTGCCATTGCACTCCAGCCTGGTGACAGAGCAAGACCCTGTCTCAAAAAAAAAAAAAAAAAAAAAAAAAATTATGGGACCAACACCAAAAAAAAAAAAAAAAAAAAAAAAAAAAAAAAAAAAAAAAAAAAAAAAAAAAAAGAATTATGGCTCCATCGCTTCTTGGTCTTTGGCTGAGATGAAGAATTATGGCTCCAACAGCAAAATATAGAATGCAGGAAATTCTATATGATTAATGACTCAATTTCTTAAAAAAATACATTGAAAAGCAAAAAACAAAAAGGGGCAAGAGATTTATTGACTAAACTCAACATGTGGAACGTCTATGGATATGGATTTGAATAAAAAACTGTAAAACCTCATTCTATGAAACCACAGGGGATATTTCAACACTGAATGGACATTTGGTGACTGTAGGGAACTGTTACTAAGTTTTAGGTGTAATAATACTATGGTGATTATGTTTTTAAAACATACTCAAAGTATTTACAAGTAAAAGAACATGATATTTGAGTCTGCTTCTATATAAGCTAAGGCAGAGTGGGAGTAGATGAGACAAAACTGGCCATGTGCTGATGACTACGAAGCTGAGTGATGGGTCCTGGAAGTTCTTTAGTTTTCTTCTTACTTTTTAATGTTTGAAATTCTCTAAAGTAATCAGTTACAATCCATATTACACACACACACACACACACACACACACACACACACACTTACTTCACATCTATAGGATTCAAATCACTTGATGAAACATTTTCGTTCCTGAGAGCATATGGATGCCAAAAATATCCAATTCAGATTTATCATGTGACATAATTCTACTTTATATCTATCTAGAAAGTTTTGCCTAAGAATCATAGGCACGACGAAAAGACATTAGTCTTTTAAAATTCAAAACAAAAGACTTTAAACATGAAATATACATAACACTCACCTAGGTCAGAAACACCTACAAAGGAAAAAGAAAAACAGTTTGAAAAAAAAAAAGGATGCACATACATTATTGATCATTAAACAGAAATATCTAAAAGGAAACAGAAGGATTTGGAGACTAGTATCAGGAAAAGCTATTTTAATACTGGAAAGTGAAATGATAGAGCTATTTCCTAAAATTTAAAGGAATTGTAAAACAAGACAAACCAAGGTAAATAACATTTTAGAAAATAAGAGAATCATTGATATTAAATGTGATTTTGGTTTTAAAGGACTTATCTCTGTTTCACAGTAATCAACTTAAATTTTGTGTGTGTGTGTGTGTGTGTGTGTGTGTGTGTGTGTTTTGAGACAGTCTGCCTCTGTCGCCCAGCCTGGAGTGCAATGGCACAATCTCAGCTCACTGCAACCTCTATCTATGGGGCTCAAGCAATCCTCCTACCTCAGATCTCAGTCTCCCAAGTAGTTTGGTGTGTGCCACCATACCCAGCTAATTTTTGTATTGTTTTATAAAGATGGGGTTTTGTCATGTTGCCCAGGCTGGTCTCAAACTCCCAGGCTCAAGCGATCCACCTGCCTCAGCCTCCCAAAGTGCTGGGATTATAGGAATGAGCCACTGTGCCTAGCAACTTAAACATTTTTTCTTCTTTTTATTTTTTTGAGACAGTCTCGCTCTGTTGCCCAGGCTAGAGTGCAGTGGTGCAACTTAGGCTCACTGCAACCTCTGCCTCCTGGGCTCAAGCAATTCTCCTGCCTCAGCCTCCTGAGTAGCTGGGACTACAGGTGCCTACCACCGTGCGTAGCTAATTTTTGTATTTTTAGTGGAGACGGGGTTTCACCATGTTGGCCAGGCTGGTCTTGAACTCCTGACCTCAAATGATCCACCCGCTTCAGCCACCTAAAGTGCTGGGATTATAGGTGTGAGCCACCGCACCTGGCCTCAACTTAAAGATTTCATAGAAACTATAATTGTCTTTTATCTCTCCCATTTTCATTAGTTCATAGAGTATTTTACTAAATCATAGTTTTGACTCTCTGTTCTCAGTACCAGTCCTCTTTCAACATTTCAAATCCTTAATAAATTCATTTTTTCTTTGGAAATTTTAAAACAGTGGATTCATACCAAAGTTTCATTTAATCTGTGCAAATTAAACAAAGAACTACAATGGCCTGATTTGACAGTAAGGGAAAAAATGGTATTCTACATAATTTGAATGATGCCCCTCACCATGATCACAAGTACCAACAAAAGTGTGACCATGTGACAGGAGACAGGGACTGCAGCCAGTCTCAGCTACTGCCTCTGAGGATGAGCTACTCAACATCCTGGTATGAATGTCTTACCTTCTTTTTTTTTTTTTTTTTGAGTCAGAGTCTCGCTCTGTTGCCCAGGCTGGAGTGTAGTGGCATGATCTCCGCTTACTATAACCTCCACTTCCCAGGTTCAAGTGATTCTCTTGCCTTGGCCTCCAGAATAGCTGGGACTACAGGTGTGTACCACCATGCTCGACTAATTTTTGCATTTTTAGTAGAGACAGGGTTTCACCATATTGGCCAGGCTGGTCTTGAACTCCTAACCTCAGGTGATACATTTGCCTCAGCCTCCCAAAGTGCTGAGATTATAGGCATGAGCCACTACGCCCAGCCAGTCCTGACCTTCTTAATAACCTTTGGATACAACAAGTCCAAAGACAGGTATTTTTCATCCAAGGGGGTCTAAACATCAACCGACTAAACATCACTCCCTCCCACACCATCAATCTCATATAAAAATAAATTTTTCTCCTCATTATAGTTACATCATTCCTCTTCTCAAAAGGCCAAAAGGGAGTCCCATGTTGCTGATACAAATCATTCAGGCAGGGAACAGTGAGGCTAGTGGGGGAGAAAGAAATCCCAGCTCCACCCCAACCTTGCACAAATTACTTTTCTGCCCCAGTTTTCTCATTTAAATAATTGGGATAACAAAATTTATCTTTCAAGGCTGTTATGAATTTCAAAAAATTAATACATGTGAAACGCTTAGAACTCAGTGCCTAGTACAAAATAATGCTCAGTACCACTAGGTAGTATTACATTTGGAACCTTGCTCAGCTACAGATAACACAGAAAGAGTACTGGACAACACCAGGACATTTGTCCTTTGGGGAAATAATTAAGAGCAATCCCAGAACCTAAATTAAAAAAAAAAAAATACTAAGAACAAAATGCCTCATTAGACAAACCAGCACTAACAAATTTGGTTTAGATCTTAGTGTGTTCTGATTTCAGAGGTGAGGACATCCACCGAGGGCTGGGATAATCATGAAATAATGGCTATCTCTAGAAATAAGCAAGAAATCAGTAATGGGGTTGTCCCTGAAGATGAAAACCGTGTAAGTGGGAGGGAAACCTCAAATGCCAATTCTATCTTTCAAATTTTGTACTGTGAATATGTACTCTATTTTATAAATTAGCAAACATTTAAATGGAGGTCACTCAAATAAGAAACAACTCAGAGATTGCTCCACAATGGACTCTCACTTTCTACATGACACCTTTCTTTAGCACAGGTTTCTCAACCTTGGTGTTACTGACCTGCTGGTCCAGACAGTTCTCTGTGAGGGGCTATTCTGTGTACTACAGTATGTTTAGCAGCACATCTGGCCTCCACCCACTAAATACTAGTAGCTCCCTCCAGTTGTGGCAAACAAAAATGTCTCCCAGTATTGCCAAATATCCAGGGAGGGGCAAAATGCCCTCCAGTTAAGACAGGAGTTCACCTTGTTGGCCAGGCTGTTCTTGAACTCTTCATCTCAAGTGATCCAGTTGAGAACCAGTTTAATATTTTCATGTTTTACTATAGTTGGCCGGACGCAGAGGCTAAGGTGGGCGGATCATTTGAGGTCAGGAGTTTGAGACCAGCCTGACCAACATGATGAAACCCCATCTCTACTAAAAATACAAAAAAATTAGCCGTGTGTGGTGACACATGCTTATAATTCCAGCTACTAGGGAGACTGAGGCAGGAGAATTGCTTGAACCTAGGAGGCAGAGGTTGCAGTGAGCCAAGATCGTGCCACTGCACTCCAGCCTGACGACAGAGTGAGATGTCTTTAAAAAAATGTTAAAAACATCAGAGCTGACTTGGAAAAATCAGTAGGATTTAGTCTACTGGGAAGACCAAAGACAGACAGAATGCAAAATCTTAGGGCTGATGCTTGTAAGTAACTCTCCACAAATAAAATTTGTCCTGCCCTGTCAATCTAATTTCATTTTATTTGAGCTAGTAGAGACTCCCTACTACCTACCATGTCAAGTTTATAACAAGGAGCTTACATCTACCTAATGCAAAGAGACAACAAACAAGCCAATTTATAAAAATTTTAGGAAGATAAAATAAGTTAACATGGTAGAGTGGTTTGTGGAGGAATATAGTCAGGGAAGGTCTCTGAGGTGCTCACACCTGTTTCAGTTGTAACCTCAATGAAGCAAAGACAACCCCTTAAGAAATTCTGATGAGGGAAACGGTGCCAACATGGCTCAAGTTTATCCTTCTCAAGGATGAACCGTCCACAATGCCCTCTTTGCTAGATGGTAGCTATCCAGTGTCTGAACAAGTCACTGGTCCCAGACTGAACTTTGTATTTCTCCACACTATTCTCTCTCATAAACTGTAGTCACTTTTTTACTGGATAAGAGTCTGACATCTGCCTCCTGAGTCAACTGCATTCAAAGAGCTAAATGTTTGAGTTATCTTTTGACAGGCTTAACTCCACTTCTTGACATTCAATATCCTTGGGTGGCCATTATGCAGAATTATTATAAATCCCTGCATTGGTCTTTATTATCTTTGCTCCTTAGACCAGCCATAGTTCTGTGATGCAACCCTGACACCTTCAGCACAGAGAGACCTATCACATGAGAAGTCTGCTTTCTAATAGATGCTAGCATTTAAACAGTATTTTAGGCCAAGTGTGGTGACTCACGCCTGTAATCCCAGTACTTTGTGAGGCCAAGGTAGGTGGATCACTTGAGGTCAAGAGTTCAAGAACAGCCTGGCCAACAAGGTGAACCCCTGTCTTTACTAAAAGTACAAAAACTTGGCCGGGCACGGTGGCTCATGCATGTAATCCCAGCTACTTGGGAGGCTGAGGCAGGAGAATCACTTGAACCCAGGAGGCAGAGATTGCAGTAAGCCGAGATCGTGCCATTGTACTCCAGCCTGGGTGACAAGAGTGAAACTTCATCTCAAAAAAACAAAAAAAAAATAAAGAAAAAAAAGTACAAAAAATTAGTTGGGCGTGGTGTCACACTCTTGTAATCCCAGCTATTTGGCAAACTGAGGCAGGAGGATCGCTTGAACCCAGGAGGCAGAGGCTGCAGCGATACAAGATTGCACCACTGCACTCCAGCCTAGGCAACAAATAATAATAATAAAAATAAAAATAAAGAGTATTTTAATTTTGCTGAGACTGGTGATCTCTGTGATTCTTAGTAGTGTCACAGAACTTCAGGGAAATGTGACTACTATAGTTATACCGTGTAACGACTTCAGCATCTAAGTTCCCCGTAGTCTCAGCCTGAGGAAGTACATAGCCAGACAGATGATTTCCTGCTTAATGCAGGGTCCCTAGGTGAATTCTCAACAAAGTGTTGTTTTGTCATAGAGCAGTCATAAGGTGTGCTTTAAATAATTCACTACAAATACTTTTAAAGTAACAAGGTTTTTTAATACTTATAAATAATATTTCAATAGCATCAAGGTTACAATGCCACTTTCGTTCACTTGAATTCCAAACTTTTTTTTTGAGAGTAGCAAAGAACAGAACAGAATCACAGATTATGGAATTAAACACTAGCTGGAACTCATGTTCACCATAGCTAAACCTACAGGAATATTGTCGCGGATGTGTCATCTGTAATGACTGTGGTTAAAATGAAATGTTGAAATAGTATACTGTACACAAAAAGAGATATGCATGCCAGAGGGATTTGGACTACAAGTTTAGACTCACTGATTAGTTGTTAAAACATAAAAAAAAACATTACTTCAGTTGTACTTACTCATTCCTTTCCACCCAGGAAGAACTTCTGGAGTAATACTGTCCAGCTCTCGTTTAAAGTCTTTCCGAGCTTGGACCACCAGGTCATGATACTGAGATACGACTTTAGCCTCAGACTGAGCTGCTTGGACCTGAGCAAATACAAAGGGTATATGGTTAAACTGAACAAAAAGTACCATAAACATTCCAAGAGGCCAGGCGTTGTGGCTCACGCCTGTAATCCTAGCACTCTGGGAGGCCAAGGTAGGCAGATCACAAGGTCAGGAGTTCAAGACCAGCCTGACCAACATGGTGAAATCCCGTCTCTACCAAAAATATCAAAATTTTTGGGCATGGTTAATTCCAACTACTCAGGAAGCTGAGGCAGGACAATAGCTTGAACCCTGGAGGCAGAGATTGCAGTGAGCCAAGATCACGCCACTGCACTCCAGCTTGGGCAACCAAGTGAGATTCCGTCTCAAAATAAAATTAAAACATTCCAAGAAACAGAAGTAGTATTTCTTCATTTGTTTACATTTTGTTGGAAATGTGCAAGGAAATCTGAAGCTCAGAAAATGGAACATAATCCTTGTTTCCTTCTAATTCCTATTCAAATGCCATGACAGGCCCTTTCCCATTTTATTATGCCCCCTCTCCCCTTTCTGTGGGTCACAAGAAACTACCCATACAGATCATATAAGTCCAGGCGGGAGATCTGCTACAAAACAAACATTTTCACAAGTGACATTAACCATAAACAAAAATGCTACCTATTATAGAAAATATCAACAATACAAAACAATCCACTTGGTTGGTGTCCAAGGCAAAATTTTCTTTTCTTTTTTTTGACAGGGTCTCACTCCGTCACCCAGGATGGAGTGCAGTGGCACCATCTCAGCTCACTGCAGCCTCAACTTCCCAGGCCCATGCCATCTTCTCATCTCAGTGCACACCACCACGCCCATTTAATTTTTTTGTATTTTTTGTAGAAACAGGGTTTCACCATGTTGCCCAGGCTGGTCTCAAACTCCTAGGCTCAAGTGATCTGCCTGCCTAGGCCTGTCAAAGTGCTGGGATTACAGGTGTGAATCACAACACCCAGCCATGGCAAATTTTTTAAAATGGTAACAACTAATATACTTTGACTTTGCAGGAGAAAAGATCGGGAAATGGTAGGAATTTATTATTTTCCTAAATCCTTAAAATTTTTTGACAAAGGGATTATATTTTAAAATATAAAATACTGTAAGACCAAGGAAACATACCTTTTTGACCACATTATCCAGATCTACTATCATGTTGTGAAGTTTACCCTCTGCAGCAGTTATATGAGGCTTGGCCCCAGTGACCTCTTTTTTCTTTGCATTTTCAATCACACTTTTCATCTTCTCTAACTCTTCTCTGCAAACCAACAAACAAACATTTAACATAATTTCTTGTCGACTCTATTAAAGAGTTTTGATGTCAGTACAATACATAATTGTTAAAAGTCCGTGAAAGAGGCCGGGCGCAGTGGCTGATGCCTGTAATCCCAGCACTTTGGGAGGTGAAGGCAGGAGGATCACTTGAGCCCAGGGATTCAATACCAGCCAGGGCAACAAAGGAAGACCATGTCTCTATTTTATTAAAAAAAAAAAAAAAAAAAGTCTATGAAAAAAATGTAATTGCTTTTTCTTTCTTTTTTTTTTTTTAAGACTAGTCAAGTCCAATAGCGAGAAAGGAGGAAAGAATAGAACGAGCAGCTTGGTCTGTAACTGACTGTGATCAACTGATCTAACTCACTATCTCTGGACCAGTATCAATGCTTTTTTGTAGTTAGTAAACAGAGAAGGTTTTCTCACCAACAAATGAAAACACTTTGGTTAGAAGCTAGATTTACCAGAGTGAATCGGAGAGGTAGCATGGTATATGAGGTGACCCAGGCTTCAGAACAAGACAGCCCCAGATTCAGCTCCCATATCAGTCTCTCATTTCCTACATACTTTCATGTAAGGAATAGAAGTAATTCATGAGGAGTACTTAGTGCCTGGCCATATCATAAGCACGTGATAAACAGCAGCTCTTGCAAGGATCAACCTGACTCCCCAGCCAATCAGTGAGAGCTACCGAAGGCAAAGGCACAGGAGAAGGCCAAAAACTTCACTAAGCAAATACTTAACTGGGTCTCAGGGTGCCCTCACGATTCACAATGTTTCGTAAGACAGACAGACTGTGGTCTACCCATCATAAAACACAGAACTCAAAGTGATATGAGCATAATGCCTTAAATCTCCAAAAAGATATGCTGGTTTTATCAGACTTCTTTCTCTACTAATAATAAATATTTTCTGAAGAAAGACAGCAAAATTTTGAGAGACAAATAACTATTCCATACTGCTGATGAGGGTCTTTAGTCAAATGTAGGTTTCCATCAGCAGAGGCTGATCTTATACCTGGGTTTGTTTGCTTGATCCTAGTTTTAGCCAACTTCCAGGAATCATGGTCAAGGTGGCATACCTATTACATACTCATTATTTTGGTAGTTAAGGCAAACAGATTGTGACATACTTTCTACATTCTGGAATTACAGGTGTGTAATCCTGCCTAATTATATTATATTTCGCCATGTTGGCCAGACTGGTCTTGAACTCCTCCGGCCTAATTATATTTTATTCCTTCTCTCTTTTCACACCTTCGTACAAGTTCCTAATGCCAATTCAGAACAAGCACAGGTGGAAAAGGGAGGGAAAGATTTCTCTATCTCCTCTTTATACAGACAATACAAAGAAAACCCAGCCCAAAGAAAGCCATCAGGAGGCCCTAATTACTTGTTAAAGTCCATGAGTAATTACTTGGCTTTGAGAAGGGCATCGGCAGCTTCATCTACTGCCTTTCTGCGTTCCTTCAACGCACTCTCCACTGTGCGCCACTGAGCAGACTTCTTCTCGCCTGCAATCTAAACAAAAAATTTTAATTACATAAACATAAATAATTGCTACTATAGTCATATGGTAGGCCAACAAGATTAAACACAGAAACATGTGACATTAAATTCAAAGGTGAAAATTTATATATTTCTCCAGAGTAAGAACTCTTAATTTAAGGCTTATGTTTTGGTGCAGTGAAGTCCATGATGCAGCTCCCATCAACTGTCTTTCCACAAAATTGTTCAAAAAAAAAAAAAAAGTTTGTGTCCAGTACATATAAGCTTTTTTTTGTTTTGTTTTGAGACAGAGTCTTACTCTGTAGCCCAAGCTGGAGTGCAATGGTGTGAACTCAGTTCAATGCAACCTCTGCCTCCCAGGTTCGAGCAATTCTCCTGCCTCAGCCTCCTAAGTAGCTGGGATTACAGGCATGTGCCACCATGCCCGGCTAATTTTTATATTTTTAGTAGAGATAGGATTTCACCATGTTGGCCAGACTGGTCATGAACTCCTGATCTCATGATCTGTCCATCCTGGCCTCCCAAAGTGCTAGGATTACAGGCATGAGCCACTGCCTGGCCATATAAGCATTTTCTAAGGGAGGTTTGTTTTTTTTTTTTAAGATTCTCAAAAGGATTTATGAACCAAAATCAGAGTTTAAGGATAAATAGCAGGTTTACACATTTATAGGGTCCTTATTCCTCCTAAATGTTACTCTAAAGAACAACCCTTCCTAATTTGTTATGTATAAGTCAACTATTGCCAAAAACCTCCCTTGGGGCTGGGCATGGTGGCTCACATTATAATCCCAGCACTTTGGGAGGCCGAGGAGGGTGGATCACGAGGTCAGGAGATCGAGACCATCCTGGCTAACACAGTGAAACCCCATCTCTACTAAAAATACAAAAAATTAGCTGGGCGTGGTGGCATGCGCCTGTAGTCCCAGCTACTTGGGAGGCTGAGGCAAGAGAATCACTTGAACCCGGGAGGTGGAGGTTGCAGTGACCAAGACTGCACCACTGCACTCCAGCCTGGGTGACAGAGCAAGACTCCATCTCACAAAACAAAACAAAACCTCCCTTGAGGTGAATTTTATGATCTGTGAAGTGTGTATTTTTTAAAAAGTTTTCCTTGAAAATCTTAGGCAGGTCTAACATGTTTTTCTTCAGCTATGGAACTGATTGCCAACTTTTTGAGCAGAGCTTGCTCATATGCAGGGAATATATAATACTGAGAAAAAAAACCCTATTCTTAAAAACAACAAAAAAAAAGTCCCTACTTTTAGAAGAAATATTAGTACATCTTTTCTTTGCGTACTGCTTTTTAAATATTCTATGTAAAATTTTGCAAAGTATATCTTATAATGTGAATAATAAAGTTGATGTTTCAGTGAACTCCCACTTTAGCCATCTTGCAAATAAAATACATCAAGAATGGATGCTGATTTGGGGCCAGGCACTGTGGCTTACACCTGTAATCCTAGACTTTGGGAGGTAGAGGCAGGTGGATCACTTGAGGTCAGGAGTTTGAGACCAGCCTGGCCAACATAGTGAAACCCTGTCCCTACTAAAAATACAAAAATTAGCCAGGCATCGTGGTGGGCACCAGTAGTCCCAGCTACTTGGGAGGCTGAGGCAAGAGAATCACTTGAACCTGGGAGGTGGAGGCTGCAGTAAGCCAAGATCACGCCACAGCACTCCAGCCTGGTGACAGAGCAAAACTGTCTCAAAAAAAAAAGGCCAGGCATGGTGGCTCACACCTGTAATCCCAGCACTTTGGGAGGCTGAGGTGGGTGGATCACGAGGTCAAGAGATCGAGACCATCCTGCCAACATGGGGAAAGCCCATCTCTACTAAAAATATAAAAATTAGCTGGGTGTGAGGACGACTGCAAGTCCCAACTACTAGGGAGGCTGAGGCAGGAAAATTGCTTGAACCAGGGAGGGGGAGGTTGCAGTGAGCCAATATTGCACCACTGCACTCCAACCTCATGACAGAGTGAGTGAGACTCTCAAAAAAAAAAAAAAAAAAGGATGCTGATTTGGGCCACATGAATATCCTGTCATATATGATAACTTTTCCAAGACTCTAGAGTATGATGTTAGAAGAATCTGACCTCGAACTAAAAGTTCTCTTTATAACTGACCTAAACAGACTCACAAATCATGTAAATGTCAATGACATATCTGGAGGCCAAAATTTATCACCCTTGTTGAAGGTACTCCTGCTTACAGAGGTCCAAAGAAAACCTACCCCGTAACAGACAGACACAGGTTCCCCTACAATCAAACAAAATCCTACTATTACCAAATCCCACTCTTCACAAACACTGCTTTGAGAAAGTTAATCAGTAGACATTAGGAATTACATGTGCACCTGCAGCTTCTTGTACTAGAAGAAACGAAAGCTGGAAGTCATTCTTAACATTTCAAAACACATATTTATACATTTTTCTAATTATTTTGGACATTGGCTAATACTCTCATTTCTTTTTTTTTTTTTTTTTGAGACGGAGTTTCGCTCTTGGTACCCAGGCTGGAGTGCAATGGGCGCAATCTCGGCTCACCGCAACCTCTGCCTCCCGGGATCAGGCAATTCTCCTGCCTCAGCCTCCTGAGTAGCTGGGATTACAGGCACACGCCACCATGCCCAGCTAATTTTTTGTAGTTTTAGTAGAGACGGGGTTTCACCATGTTGACCAGGATGGTCTTGATCTCTTGACCTCGTGATCCACCCGCCTCGGCCTCCCAAAGTGCTGGGATTACAGGCGTGATCTCGCCCGGCCTACTCTCATTTCTTAACTGCTACCACTAGGTTGTAAAATCTTGACTACAATAGATTTTACACTGCCTAATCGATGTGCTACACATTATGTGCAATGGGAAGCAGAAATACCCCCTCATGTAGCCTTATACCCAAGTTGCACCACGGTATTTAAAGCTTCTAATCTGTGTCCTTCTGAGGGATACTGGTCTACTTGGGTTTGAACCCAATACCCTGACATCGTGCAACTTCTAGCCTTCCCATATCTGTAGCCAGCAAATTAAATTTCCTGTGTGGTTTCCACTTTGCTGACTGAACTCTGACATTTAAATACTTTTCTTGAACTTTGAATAAAATGGAATTTTCCTTAAGTTTTCAAATGTTGTATTTTCTTGCTACTAACATCAGAGGTCTAATTTAAACTCTTTTGCAATATATATACATATAACTAAAACTATGTAAAGTGTGTTTGAGTTTTTTTTAAAAACTACAGTTACGATGGCAAAGTAACTTTGCTGATCATGAATGATCCTGATCCTTAAAATTTATATTTTATGTTTTTACTTTTATATTACTCCTTACATGACTTGGAATAGAGATACATTTATACATACTGAATAACAATGTAATTATAAAATAATTTATTGAGTCCCAGTATTACATTTGAAAAATCAATATTATTTCATTCTTTGAAGTGTTCGGCATAAATTATCATAAACATTTCAAATAGCTGGTGTTTTGGGAAACACAGGATCTCTCCAAATTATTTCTTAAAACTGCATGTCAACTGACAAGTACCTTAAAAAGTTCATCTATGGAAACGGCAGTTTTAAAGAAAACGACAAAAACGTTTAAGCACTATTAAAATATGAAAGTAAATGTGAACTAATTCTTGTATCGGTATTGTAAGATAAAATAAAGCACAATGTAGAAAATTCATTCCCAAAATTTAAAGGCTTTTCAGTTTTTTTGTTTTGTTTTGTATTTTGTTTTTGAGACAGAGTCTCACTCTGTCATCAGGCTGGAATGCAGTGGCATGATCTCAACTCACTGCAACCTCCTACTCCCTGGTTCAAGCTATTCTCCTGCCTCAGCCTCCCGAGTAGCTGGGATTATAGGCAAGCACCACCATGCCTAGCTAATTTTTATATTTTTAGTAGAGATGGGGTTTCATCATGTTGGCCAGGAAGGTCTCGATCTCCTGACCTCATGATCCACCCACCTCGGCCTCCCAAAGTGCTGGGATTATAGGCATGAGCCACCACGTTCAGCCTTTTAGTTTGTTTTTTAAAGATAATATTATCCTAAGGCCAGAAGCAGTGGCTCACACCTGCAATCCCAACACTTTGGGAGGCTCAGATCATTTGAGGTCAGTGAGTTCAATCTGGTCAAAATGGCAAACCCTGTCTCTACTAAAAATAGAAAAATTAGCTGGGTGTGGTGGCAGGCACCTGTAATCCCAGTTACTCAAGAGGCTGAGGCAGAGAACTGCTTGAACCTGGGAGGTAGAGGTTGCAGGGTGCTGAGATCGCACCACTGCACTCCTGCCCGGGCAACAGAGCAAAACTCCATCTCAAAACAACAATAACAAAAAAAGATAATTATTCTAGGCTGTTTTCGCCTAGTGAAAGCCCATACCATAGGGAAGAGAGCAGTCTATTAAATATTGTACTTCTCTCCAACCCCATTTTTTTTTCTTTTTGTCCCACAAGTCATGACAGCCAAAAAACTTCTAATCATTCATGGGGCTCACCTCAGAATTGTCCATGGCAGCTTTCAGTATGTTGGAGTGTGCATTGACAGCCTGGACCGCAGTATTCTGAGCTGCAATAGCCTGCAGAGTGACACTTGCAGTTTGCCTCAGAGCATCTTCTAAGCTCTTGGCTAGAGCTTAAAAAAAAAAAAATGAACAGTTAAGAAACAAATCCCTACCTCCATAAATGACTGGAAACTTTTGCTATTCTCCTATTGAGACTTCCATTGTATTTCTCAAAAAATATGAAAAGGAACAACAAAATACATGAGGCTCAAGTTTAGGGAATCAAAGTTTCACTTAAAAGTATGGTAAAATACTGACAATTTAGTCTGGATGATGAATCTATGAAGCTTTATTACACGATTTTTTTGTATGTATATCTAAACTTTTTCAAAATAAAAAGTGTTTTTTTTTGTTTGTTTTTCAAAATTATTTAAAGAAGGACAAAAGGACTCAATAGCAGACACCAATGTTCGAGAGGCTACCAGCTATTAAGATCATATTTCTATATGCTGTTTCAGGAATATAAAGCAAAGAACAATTTTAGATAATTTACTAAAATGCAAAAAAAAATGGTCATTTGAAGAAAGACGGTTAGTGAGAATACTAATAATAAATGATATGACAAAAATAAAAAATACATTTGACAAATGAGAAAAAAAGATGATTTTGAGCGAAAGCAGCATAATCTAGCAAAGAACAAACAGAATCAGATGAACTACAAACAGTACCTCTGCAAGAAAGATATAAAAGGAAAGCTAATAAGGAGAATATAAAAAGAAATTGACAGAAGTGATAGAAGTGAAACAACAGCAGCAGGAAAAAAGAGAGAAGGAGGCAAGGGAAGGAAACCATGGTATTTGGATCCCACAACATACGTAAAGGAACAGTAGACATCAACTACAGGTAGTTGTGAACCACTTTACAGAGGCCACAGAAAGTGGGCTGCTGGAAGGCACCTGCTGCTTCCAGCCCTCTGAGTTCTAGTCACTGTACTCTGATCCTTGATAAATGTTACACACGCAAACATATGCATGTACATTTTTAAAGTCAAGTTTGAGAGAAAATTAAGAGGTGATAGATAAAATTCTGAAAATTTTCACTTGGCCCAAAATGAAAGATGAGAGGAACCAGGCAAAGAAAGTAACAGCTGTAACAGCAGACATCTCCATCTTACATATATAACTTAATTTCAAGGTGTCCATGTGATAAATGATAAAGAGAGACAACTGAAAAGTAAAGAAAAAAAAATAGCACTAAAAGAAAAAACAAATATTTCACTTAGTTAGAAGTCATTTTTTAAATATTCTCAACTATTTGTAACACAGCCAAGAATTCAGAATACAAAAAAAAAAAAATCAAAAATCCAAATCCGACTAGTAAAACCAATGCCATAGGCAGAGAATGACACCTATGCTCATTCTGTGCCTTCTACTGGTTTATACAGTTCTAAGAAATGTGGCTCCTCAGAGTAGGGCAGAACCACCACATTACAAGGGAAATGGGAACAAAGCAAATGTCGAGATCAAAAAACTATAAACAGCTGCTGTGAGTACTTAAACAACTCTCTGACCAGCAAAAAAAGCTATATCCCATGACCTCCAGAGACATTAACCTGTAGCACAGTACAAAAAATTACGTTACATGTGCTTTAAGACAGAAATAGAAAATTGTAAGCATCTATTATCTTTTTTAAACCATCTAAAAACTTAAGAATCCTGACCTAGCGACAACAGCAAAAATATATATATATATATATATATATATATATATATATATTAATAATAATAATAAACTTGGCCAGGTGTAGTAGCTCATGCATATAATCCAAGCACTTTGGGAGGCCAAAGTAGGAGGATTTCTTGAGGCCAAGAGTCCAACACTACCTTGACCAATATAGTGAGAGTCCATCTCTTAAAAAAAAAAAAAAGTAAAATTGAAAGTTAAAAAGGAATAGGCTTGTTAGCTGGAAACCGCCAATGTGTAGAACATTCCATGCCCTACTAGTGTCAGGTAAGAGCATTACTAGAACTACTAGAGAGTCCAGAGGCTAGATGATAAGGCAGTGTAAGCCATTCTGACTCCAGCAAATAAATTTACAAGATTAATAATTATTAATAAAAGACTCTTAGAGGCCAGGCGCCGTGGCTCACGCCTGTAATCCCAGCACTTTGGGAGGCCGAGGCGGGTGGATCACGAGGTCAAGAGATCAAGACCCTCCTGGTCAACATGGTGAAACCCCGTCTCTACTAAAAATACAAAAAATTAGCTGGGCATGGTGGTGCATGCCTGTAATCCCAGCTACTCAGGAGGCTGAGGCAGGAGAATTGCCTGAACCCAGGAGGCGAAGCGGAGGTTGCGGTGGGCCGAGATCGCGCCATTGCACTCCAGCCTGGGTACCAAGAGCGAAACTCCATCTCAAAAAAAAAAAAAAAAGACTCTTAGAGCTGGGTACAGTGGCTCACGCCTGTAATCTCAGCACTTTGGAAGGCCAAAGTGGAAGGATCACTTGAGCCCAGGAGTATAAGATCGGTCTAGGCAACATAATGAGACGCCCAACTCTATAAAAACTTTTCAAAAAAATTAGCCAAGCATAGTCGTACATGCCTATAGTCCCAGCTACATAGGAGGCTAAGGTGGGAGGATGGCTTGGACCTGGGAGGTTGAGGCTGCAGTGAGCCACAATAGCGTGACTGCACTCCAGCCTGGGTGACAGAGAAAGACCCTGTCTGAAAAAAATAAATAAAGGACTTTCAGGTAAGCTGCTAAAACAAGTAATCAATTTCTGTTTCCCAGGAGTATAAAGAATCTTTAGCACTAATCTAATCTTTAGTATTATTTGGAATTTTCACCAACCACACACTAAGAATAGTCTTTGTCACTTGGGTAAAAGAAATTTAGATGAAATGATGGTGGTGAATCAATCAATGAGGAAATGGAGACAAAGAGGCTAAATAACTTGGCCAAGCTCACACAACTAGTGAGTGGCAGAGCCAGATGTGACCCAATCAGAATTAGAGGAAAAACAACACAGCCAACAAAAGAAACCCCAACTAGCTGGTAGATGACAAACTTGTGCTGACAGTTTAAGAAGTGAGCAACTGGGAGATGACTCAAAATCCTTAAGAAGATGTTTGGTTTACATACAATCAATTTTAACTTGTTCTTGTTTTTCCTGTTGTGCAAGGCGAGCTGCAACTTCTTCAGGTGGTCGCTCCCTTATAGAAGATGAAGATGCTTCTTCTTGCAGCAAAAGTAAATAAGAGGAAACCAAATTTCAGAAAAACACCATCATTTGTACTGGCCAGTTATATCAATGCAGGGCATTTTTGTGGTAAGAATTCTAAAACCGTATCATTACTCTTAATGATTCCAAAATGAAGAAATAGGAACTCGCTTTTAATCTCCTTGTCTAAAAAGATGTATTAGAACTTTTAAATTTTTAAAAATTTCCTAAGACAGCCTGAAGATCTGAACCTAGTGTAAATGTATACATAGTGTCTAGGTGTTGCCTAGGCATTAAGTAGTTCTGATGAGCATATCATGCATAAAAGAGCAAATGTAAATAATTAAATTACCTGAAAGCTCAGGTGTGGGTTTTCCTTCACCAATTTCAGGGTGATCAGTTTTTAAAGATTCCTCATGCTGAACTGCAGGGGCTGGGACCGACAGTGTATCACCTGCTGCAGAAATAATTTGAGCTGCTTCTGTAGGTGCTATAAATATATGTTACTCATGGTATTTATACTTTCCAGGGTTAACAGAGAAACACACAGGAATTTACTAACACCACCACCCACTTCACATCTGATTCCTTAAAGACACAAATATTTGTACTGCCATATGTTTGAATAACACACAAACAGGGGCAATGACTACTGCATATATAAACGCACACGAAATGGACAATGGTTGGGAAAGAACAAAATTAAGAAGTCCTGTCTGCATCCACCTGCATTTTAACCATCATTATTCCCAGGCAAGGCTTTCAGTAATATTAAATATTAACAGACAAGAAGTGGACATTTAGATAACATAGAAAAAGAATAACAAAGGGAAAAGAGCCTGTTAATGAGGAAGACAGACAAAAGAAAGCAACTAAACAAAGAATATTTTGTAATTGCTTTGAAAAGTGGTAGAAGACATGTGAGCAGGAAAAAGATTACAGTTTTAAACACAAAGATGAAAGGTCACAGTGAACAAGAACAGAACTCAGTTAAAAGATATGCATATATTTTTTGTACTTTCGGGGGCCAAGGTGGAAGGACTACTTGAGGCCAAGACCAACCTGACCAACACAGCAAGACCCCATCTCTATCAATCAAATCAATCAATCAATACTGTGTGTGTGCAGTATGATACACATGCACATATTTTTTCTTTTTTTGAGACAAGGTTGCACTCTGTTGCCCAGGCTGGAGTACATTGGCACTATCATAGCTCACTGCAACCTCAACCTCCCAGGCACAAGCAACACTCCCACCTCAGCCTCTGGCATGTAGCTGGGACTACAGGTGTGCACCATCAAACCTGGCTAATTTTTAATTTTTTTTTGCAGAGACAGGGTCTGCCTCTCTTGCACAGGCTGGTTTCAAACACCTAGGCTCAAGTGATCCTCCCTCATCGGCCTCTCAAAGTGCTGGGATTACAGATGTGAGCCACTGTGCTGGGCCTTAGTTTTAAAGTAAAAGTCAATTATCAATCTCCTGGCTCAACATTCTCTTCCCATCCCACTCAGAATATAAAACATTTTGTTTGTTTGAGACAGTCTTGCCCTGTCACCCAGTCTGGAGTACAGTGGTACAATCACAGCTCACTGCAGCCTCAACCTCCTGGGCTCAAGTATTCCTCCCTCCCGAGTGCTGGGACTACAGGCGTGCACCACCATGCCCAGTTGATTTTTAATTTTTTATAGAAACAGGATCTTGCTATGTTGCCCAGGCTGCTTTCAAACTCCTGGGCTTAAGCAATCCTCCCGCCTTGGCTTCCCAAAGTTCTGGGATTACAGGCAGGAGCCCCTGGGACTGACCTAAAACAAAATTCTTACAATGGGCTTCCAAGGACTGTTACAATAAGCTTTTTGCTTCCTCTCTGACCTCATTTGCTCCTGTTCTCCCCTTAATCAATTCACTCCAGCCTCATTTACCCTTTGCTTGAGTATGTTGAGCCTCTGCACCAGCTAATCTTGCTGCCTGGGATGCTTTTCCTCACCATCCTTTTACATGACTTACCCTCCTTCTCTCTTTCTAACCTTTGCTCAGATAACACCTTTCAGGTAAGGCATTCCTTACACACTCCATTTAAAACTGCAGTGTTTCCTCTCACAACGTCTGACATCCTATACTTTTTACTTGTTTATTCCCTCTCCTCATCCAACCAAGGAATATCAGCTGAAAAAAAAATTTTTAACTGTATTGTTCATGGCTATTTCCCCAGTGCTTACAGGCATGTCTGGCACAGAAAAGACAGTAAATATCTGCTGAATTAAAGAAAGTCTGGTGACTTAACCAAGGACAGACATAACTAAGGAGAAACATAAGAAGTTCAAATGTATACTGAACAGGTTAAAGTTCAACAGGCAAGTACTGTAAATTAGGGTGGGGTGACTGATAGTTTCTGAAGTCAAAAACTATCTGCAGGGAGAAAAGCAAGACAGTTTCATCAGTAAGAAAGAGAGGATAAAGAATTGGTGAAGAAATTTACCTATAATTTAAAAAGGATGGTTTTAAATATTTAAGTACCTGTTGCTGAAGCTGGAGCATCTCCCTTTTGTTTTTGGAGTTGTGAGGCAGGCTGTTTAGATTCTTTCGTTACTTCTGATACACTAGAGGTTTTTAGTGGACCAGACTGAATCTTGGAAATAAAAAACATTTAACATTTCAGATATACGATTTTTTAAAAAGGTACAGTAATTTGCAGTATTTCAAATATCAAGTCTTTCAGGCTTTTAACATATGTACTTTAATAAATATAGTTGAGAGAAACCACCATTACTAAAAAAGTACAGTCCAAAGATTTCATTCCAAATGACCAGCCCATATTTCAGTAGTAACAAAGGCTTCTATTAGAGTGACCAATAAAGTCCATGACATATGATCTTCTCATTAAACATTATTCCTTGTACTTATACAGTATTAAGAAGACTATTATCATTTCCTTTCTAAATCAAATTATGATGTCTTCTGTATACATTCAATTAGAATCAAATGATTATTAAAGGCTCTGAGTAAAAATACAAATGAATTTTTTGTTTCTTTGATCTCCAGGATTCATGCAACTACATAATAAGATAAATGATCAATTTGTAAGTAATGCTTGCTTTCCTCTTTCCCAATTATTGCCTGCCCTAAGTTTAAGACACTGTTCATTTAAGAGGGTTGCCAGATGATGTGCCAGAGAAAATTACTTTTATTTTTATTTCCACTTATGGTATTCCACTTTTTGCCCTAACTTGGCAGTAGGACTCAGATATCCCTAACATGACTACTTAAACATAAGAGATGGTTCTGAATTTTGTCACTACCAGAAACTAGAATTATTCCCATTTTCATTAAAATATTATTTTTGAATGATGAATGTTTACTGTAACAAGCAAAATAATACCAAGATACATCAGTGGCTGTAACTTGCCTCTTCATTGCTTCTTTCCCTTTCCACTCTCTCAGGTAGCCACTGCTAATAGCCTATAATCCATCCTTCTACTCCCGAGCAAAAGCTCAAATATATACACATAAACGATGTTTCACTTCCTTAAACCAAAATAGGATTATACAAATTACCTTGTAACTTGCTCTTTCTTTCATTTAATACTGTATCACAGACATTTTCTTTCAGGTCAATAAATTCTTTGTAGTTGCATAATATCCTCATGTAAGTTTCCCATAATTTGGTCAACTTCTCCTCTATAGTCATTCAAGTTGTTTCCTGTTTTGTTTTGCTTTGTTGCTACAAACAAAGCAATGAACAACCATTCCTGTCCGTTTAAATGAAAAGCACCATAGTGTGACATCTTTGGGATAGTTTCCCAGAAGAGGAACTGCTGGGTCAAAGGGGGTGTGTGTGTGTGTGTGTGTGTGTGTGTGTGTGTGTGTGTGTGTGTGTGTGTGTGTATTTTTTGACACAGAGTCTTACTGGAGTGCAGTAGCACAACGTCAGCTCACTGCAACCTCCGCCTCTCAGGTTCAAGTGATTCTCCTGCTTCAGCCTCCGGAGTAGATGGGATTACAGGAGCCCACGCTAATTTTTGTATTTTTAGTAGAGACAGCGTTTTGCCATGTTGGCCAGGCTGGTCTCGAACTCCTGACCCGCCTCGGCCTCCTAAAGTGCTGGGATTACAGGCATGAGCCACTGCACCCAGCCGGAGTTGTATATTCTTAACAGATGTTAACAGATCACTTTCACTTAAGGTTCTAGTGACTCACATTCTCACAATAAAAGTGTGTGTGTGATCTATTTCCAAATTCAGTTGTTCTATTCCTTTAATTTCTTTTCCTGTGTCCCAACTTTATTTTATTAAAGTAGCAGTATAAAAACATCAGTATCTAGAAAAGCACCCTCCTCATCCCCTTTTCAAAATGTTCTTGAGTAGTCTTGTACATCATTAATTTCTTCATATGAACATTAACAGTGCATTAACTGGTTCCTCATCATCTAGAAAAATTTACTCAAATTCTTACTAAAGTTGTGTGTATAGACACACCATAAAAACATCATTCCTCTCAAATATATACATTTCTCTCATATATATGTATGTCATATATAATTGGTACTATCGTAATATATATTTGGTACTACCTTGGTATTATCTTTAATGACATACATATATATTTGAGAGAAATGACATTTTTATGATATGAAGTTCTATCCAGGAATATAACATTTGGAATCATTTAGGCATTATTCCATGTCCAACAAAAAGATTTTATGCATGGACAGTAAATACAGAGATAATGTTATAACAAATCATGGTACCGTTAGAAAGGTTACTATGGGCCAGGCGCAGTGGCTCTCGCCTGTAATCCCAGCACTTTGGGAGGCCAAGGCTGATGAATCACAAAGTCAGGAGATCAAGCCCATCCTGGCTAACACTGTGAAACCTGTCTCTACTAAAAATACAAAAAATTAGCCAGGTGGGGAGGCACATGCCTGTAGTCCCAGCTACCTGGGAGGCTGAGGCAGGAGAATCACTTGAACTTGGGAGGTGGAGGTTGCAGTGAGCTGAGAATGTGCCACTGCACTCAAGCCTGGGCGACAGAGCAAGACTCTGTCTCCAAAAAAAAAAAAAAAAAAGGTTACTATGAAATAAAATGCACAAGCAACAAGTTGACACAATGTTTCACAGGAGAGAGTGCTTAAATGAATGGTAAAAATTAATAATAATAATAAAAACACTAACTGCTCTTGTAATTCAGAGGTCAGAAAATTAACTTAGGTCTATGCAGTGAATGATGATGGCCTTGAGGAGAACATTAATGGGCAATGGAAAGGAAGTCATTCTGGGCAGGAAAACATCCTGAAAAAAGTTGTGCAAATGAAAGGGATCTTAGATGAGTTCTCTCTTTAACCATGGCCCTTGGAACAGTGTCTGTAACATAATAATCACTTGATTAACACCGGTTGAATAAATGAATAAATGGAAAGCACAGACGTATCTGTAATGAAGGACAACTGGTGTAGAGCTAAGGGCTTATGTGTAGGACCCAGAGATAAGGCTGCAAAGGTAAACAAGTGCCAGATTGCCACCAAGGATACTGAATATCAACTTAAAAGCTAGCAAAGACCACAAACTACAGAAATAAAGGTCCCCAGTGGCCAGTATCTAGGCTAACATTTAAGCACTCCTGGCTTCGTATTCCTTATTCGGAGCATGAGAAGTCTCTAAGATTTCTCTAGTTTTTACATCCTATGGTCTTCCGTCTTTTAAACAATAGGAAATATTTGGAAGTACACTAATAGGTGTTATCATGAAAATATCATAGCACTTCTTTTAGAAGATTCTCTGGTATTGATATGAGGATGACCCAGATTCTGTTAGGAGGCAGAGATCTAGTGGGATGGAGACTGGGAGGAAGATGGGAAAGACTATGCATGGAGAGGAACAGACCTAGTTCAGAAGATAATTTGAATATGAAGGGGTAGGGATAGTGGTAATGCAAGAAGAAGATTAAATAAGATAAGATAGCTAACAAACTATGGGTAACCTGTAATGAATCTAAGAATTCTGGCCTAGCTACACTGGACAGCTTGGTACTATCTTTAATACAAAACAGCAAATCAGGAGTAGCGTAAGTGTGGAGTTGGTGTAGTATAAATATGCTGAGTTATTAAGTGGAAATGTTCTGCAAAGTAGCTAAAGTGGAGTGAGGAGAAGCCAAGGCTATTTAGAGAAATAAAGGATTCAACTACAAAGAATGACATCTGAAGTCACGTCAACTGAGAAAAGGATGCTGCTCTGAATTTTTCAACTGTACTCCATGCTCCTAGAACAGCTTCCAGCTATTTCTCCTGGGTCATGCAGCTTAAAATAGATCCAAGATTTTAGAATAAATCCACAGGATTCTGATCCTTGACTTATGAAGCTGCAATATTATCTCCCTTAGCCAGTAAGGACATTTCAAAGTCCACACGGAAGAATAAATGATGTAGAAGACTAGACAAAAACATTTTGAAAAAGCATGGTCGGGGTGGGTTATAGGGAATAGGTTTGATGACATTTGTTTTTCCAAATGTTAACTTTGCTATAGGATTAGTCTCTAGATCATGCTAGATACTGGATGGTAAATCCACCCAGTTTCTAACAATAAACTGATCAGCCATGTCCAGCCTCATAGCATAAAGAAATGTTCAATACCAAAGTGTCAAAAATCCATGCTTTTTCTTTTTTTTTTTTTTTTTGAGGCGGAGTTTCACTCATGTTACCCAGGCTGGAGTGCAATGGCACGATCTCGGCTCACCGCAACCTCTGCCTCCTGGGTTCAGGCAATTCTCCTGCCTCAGCCTCCTGAGTAGCTGGGATTACAGGCACGCACCACTATGCCCAGCTAATTTTTTGTATTTTTAGTAGAGACGGGGTTTCACCATGTTGACCAGGATGGTCTCGATCTCTTGACCTCGTGATCCACCCGCCTCGGCCTCCCAAAGTGCTGGGATTACAGGCGTGAGCCACCGCGCCCGGCCTAAATCCATGCTTTTTCACAGAATTTTTTTTTTTACAAGAAGCTGTATGTGAATGAAGAAAACATTTAAAATTAGAGTTTAAAAATATTTTTTAAGTCTGGTGAGAAAAAAAATAGACACAAAGTTACAGGAATAATAGAAGGTATCCTGTCAACTAATCTGCATCTAGCTGAAAATTCTGTGACTCTGTATTACAGTCTAAAAGGAGCCATTACTAAGCATAACACGTGGTTCTGGCCAGGCGCGGTGGCTCATGCCTACAATCCCAGCACTTTCGGAGGCCGAGGGGGGTGGATCACAAGGTCAAGAGATTGAGACCATCCTGGTCAACATGGTGAAACCCCATCTCTACTAAAAATACAAAAATTAGCTGGGCATGGTGGCGCACGCCTATAGTCCCAGCTACTCGGGAGGCTGAGGCAGGAGAACTGCTTGAACCTAGGAGGCAGAAGTTGCGGTGAGCCGAGATCATGCCATTGCACTCCAGCCTAGGTAACAAGAGTGAAACTCCATCTCAAAAAACAAAAAAACATGTGGTTCTATGTCATGACCATTCTGCACTTGTTTTTGTAGTGTTCTAAGTAAGAGCCTGATATCTGCAACCGTACTGGATTACACATAGACGTACCCCTCGGTCAACAGGGCAACCATGGTTACCTCTGCCCAAGATATCCCCTCCGTTTACCCTTGTGTGCAGCACAATTATTTTCTATGTGGTATGTACTGAGAGCACTTATGGGACTCCAAAAGAATAAATATCCATCTGTACCAGTTACTATTAGTTCAATTTAAAGAAAACTGGCCAGGTGTGGTGGCTCACGCCTATAATCCCAACACTTTGGGAGGCCAAGGCAGGCAGATCACAAGGTCAGAAGTTCAAGACCAGCCTAGCCAACATGGTGAAATCCCATCTCTACTAAAAATACAAAAAATTAGCTGGGTGTGGTGGCGCACGCCTGCAATCCCAGCTACTTGGGAGGCTGAGGCAGGAGAATCACTTGAACTCAGGAGGTGGAGATTGCAGTGAGCGAGATTGCACTATTGCACTCTAGCCTGGGCAACAGAGCAAGACTCTGTCTCAAAAAAAAAGAAAAAAAAAAAAGAAAGCTAACATACATACATCTAACAAGTTGCACTGAATACATACAAAATACCATTGGCTCTCTGTATCTGTGGGTTCTACATCCATGGATTCAACCAGTCACAAATCAAAAATATTTTTTTTAAAAAACTGCACCTGAGCCCAGGCACAGTGGCTCACACCTGTAATCCCAGCACTTTGGGAGGCCAAGGCAGGTGGATCACCTGAGGTCTAGAGTTCAAGATAAGCCTGGCCAACATGGTGAAACCCCATCTCTACTAAAAATATAAAAAAATAGATGGGTTTGGTGGCAACTGCCTATAATCCCAGCTACTCGGGAGGCTGAGGCAGGAGAATCACTTGAACTTGGGAGG
>NW_016107414.1:4925412-4937680 GCF_001604975.1 Cebus imitator
AAAAAAAAAAAAACAAAAAAAAACAAAAAAAAAACCTGCTCCTGTATTGAACATGGACAGACTTTTTCTGGTCATCTTTCCCTAAATAACACAGTATAACTATAATTTAGATAGCATTTACATTGTATTAGATTTTACATCTAACCTAGAAATGATTTAAAGTATACGGGAAGGTGTGCATAGATTATATGCAAATGCTGTGACATTTTATATCTGAGGCTTGAGCATCCATGGGATTTTTGTATCCATGGGAGGTCCTGAACCACTCCTCTATGAATACCAAAAGATAACTGTATTTTCAACATGAAAACAACCTGCTTTTAAAGTATTTCACTGGATAAACTAAAATATTGTTTAAAACTCTTACCGATTTCTTTGGCAATGGAACATTATAAGCTGCAGAACCAAGAACCATCTCGAAGAGTTTGTCTGAGTAAGGTATGGTTTTCTCCACACTTTCCCGGAAATGGGAATCCCATTTGGCATATAGGATAGTGCCACCAATACCTCCGCCAACAAACAAAAGGCCAGCTCCAGCAATTTTGCCAGTAGTCAACCTAAGTGAAAGAAATAGGAAATACATTTATATTTCTTGGCTCTCCTACATCTATTTTCCTATACCAGTGTAAGCATCTCAAAGACCTCTAGCCTTTACTTATCTGCTACTAATTCAGATCTTAGCGGCCAAATTTACTACCACATCTGCACATCACCTTTTCCTGATTTGTTTCTAACTTGTTGCCACTAAAAATAATATTTATTCATTTTGAAAGGCCTAATGGAAGGGCTGCTTGAGCCCAGGAGTTCAAGACCACGCTGAGCACCATAGTAAGACCCCAACTCTACCCCACTCCCCCCCTTAAAAAAAAACATTAGCCAAGCGTAGTAGGACGTGCCCCAGCTACTTAGGAGGCCAAGGTAAGAGGAATGCTCAAGCCTGGGAGATCAAGGCTGCAGTGAGCAGTGATCATGCATGCCACTGCACTCCAGCCTGGGGCAACAGAACAAGACCTTGTCTCAAAAATAAATAAATAAATAAAATGTATGAATAACTATACATTTTTAAAAATGTATAGTTAGTACAATATCTAAGAATGTACCCTTTAACGTTTAACTCAACATGTGCACAATCATGAAATTCTCTCTGAACCCAAACAAGAACTATCACTAACTTTCAAGGCTCCTCTTCCTTAATCAAACATTTCTATAAATACAAAAACTCTTTACAAAATACCAGCCACGTGTGGTGGTTCACACCTGTTATGCCAGCACTTTGGGAGGCCGAGCTACACTGGATAGCTTGGTACTATCTTTAATACAAAACAGCAAATCAGGATCACCTGAGGTCGGGAGTTCGAGACCAACCAGGCCAACATGCTAAAACCCTGTCTCTACTAAAAATACAAAAATTAGCTGGGCATGGTCGCAGGCACCTGTAGTCCCAGCTGCTGGGAAAGCTGAGGCAGAAAAATCGCTTGAACCCGAGAGGTGGAGGTTGCAGTGAGCCAAGACGGCACCACTGCACTCCAGTGTGGGCAATAGAGTGAGACTTCATCTTAAAAAAATACATAAAATAAAATAATGCCAAATACTAACAAATACTTGTTTAAGTTACACCATGCTGAGTTCTGGATATAAATCTATTGCCAGAGAATGGAAGATTGCACATGCAAGGAAGGCTCTACCTTGGATACCATCCAATTACTGAAGAGCCAAAAGGTGCATTATTAACAAATTTTTACCTACAAACAGACAATGCTCCAGAAGGTACCCCAACAATGGTACAGCAAAGCTTCAGTGTATGTGCCCCTTTAAAAAAAGAGGTTTAAGCAGCTATTCCCATATTTGAGGAAAACACACATACCCATTTAGCAGCACACAGTGAAAAGCCTGGTTACAGGGAGACATACTACATACCCAGAGCTGCCTGAAGTAGAGTATCTGCGGCATGGTCGCAATGGACGGAGGACAAACTTCCCACAGAGACAACTCTAAAGAAGGAAAACATCACAACCAGTAGTACAGTTAAAGGAAACTGGTAAGCTTCCTTAGGGTTGGTAATACAGAAATAATACTTTTATTAAACATGTCTTCATTCAACCAAAAATTACTTTATTTCAGAAGTCAATTTATGATGAACCATATTTATAGATTCCTAAAAGCATTGATGCTTCTTATACCTCAAGGCTCACATAAAATTACTTTTAATATTTTTTAAAAATTATCAGACTATGATCAATTAGCACCTTTAAGTGTTATGTATGCTAAGTATTTCTTGAATACAATTGGGATTTGCCACGTTTTCTTAATTGGCCAAAAAAAATCTATTTTTACTTTATAAGCTTAGTTTAGACATCTGAAAAATCACCCACAAAGTTAAGCTAAAAGCATGGCATTATAGGATACACAGTCAAGGAAGAGATCTAACCTCAGCTAACTTATCTAGAAAATCAGTTTTCTCATCTCTAAGTTAATTGCATAGCTGGTCAACTCCTAGAGGCATTCATTTAAAAGCTGATTTTTGGTTTATCTTAGCATATTGTTAGTCTAAAAGCCAACCATCTTAAGGAAAACATTTTAATTAATGTTGTAAATGCTCAGGCACACCTGTCCCCATAAAACTAGTCTATCCTTACATAAAAACAAATGATCAGGGCTATATGTTTTGTGATTGGTTTTAATAAAACACACCTAAATATTTCTTAACAACATGTGGATCCCCTAAATTAAGCAAATGAACAAGCATCTAAATACTATTGGGGAAGGTTGTCATAAACTTAAAACCATTCATATCTATCACTTTGAAATTTTACACTTATCAAATCCATAAAAATATCTTCTTTTAAAATAACCAAGTAGAAAAATCAAACTGCAACAAGAGGGAAAGTGCTTTCTCTAGGTTATTTAAAGAAATTGTATTTAAGGAATATCAGAATTAACACAAACTTCATTTTAAAAGTATCTATAGTTTTGGCCAGGCGTGGTGGCTCACGCCTATAATCCCAGCACTTTGGGAGGCTGAGACTGGCAGATCATGAGGTCAGGAATTCGAGATCAGCCTGGCCAACATGGTGAAACCCCGTCTCTACTAAAAATACAAAAATTAGCTGGGCATGGTGGTGGGCACCTGTAATCCCAGCTACTCAGGAGGCTGAGGCAGAAGAATCGCTTGAACCCAGGGGGCAGAGGTTGCAGTGAGCTGAGACCGTGCCACTGCACTCCAGTCTGGGTGACTCATCTCAAAAATAAAAAGTACCTATAGTTTTAAGAAAACATATCACATAGTCATAGGACACATGAAATTACTTTAGAGTTGCAGTTATAACTTACACTCTACTGGTCAAAGTTTAGAGGTAAACATCTAACTAATGTAGTAATACATTTTGAAAAACAAAAAACAAACTAGATGTTTTAAAACATGTAAAGCAGATACAATTGGTGTTAAAAAGTTTTCAATTATTGGTGCAGTGGCTCATGCCTGTAATCCCAGCACTTGGGAAGGCCGGTGGTGGGGAGGGTGACCACTTGAGCCCAGACGGTCAAAACCAGCCTGGGCAACATGGTTTAGGCAACCATTCCCATATTCAAGGAAAACACACACATCTCTACTAACAATACAAAAATTAGATGGGTTTGGTGGCATATGCCTGTAGTCCCAGCTACTTGGGAGGCTGAGGCACGATAATCACTTAAGCCCAGGAGGTGGAGGTTACAGTGAGCCAAGATTGCACCACTGCACTCCAGCCTTGGCAATAGAGTAAGACCCTGTCCCCACCCCCATAAAACAAAAACAAACCAGAAAAAAAAAACAGTATTTCAATTATTACCTAACCTGTAGAAATCCCAACATTTTTGAACCATTTTTAATAGAAAGGGGTATTTTCCTTCTATTCTGTAAAGCAGGTAGTATGAAATTGTAAACAGAAATGCATCTATTTTTATAAGTCAACAACTCCATTTTTGTGACTCAGGGAGAAAATATTAAGAACACTGAAGTTATGTTTTATTTAAGGTTGCATTTTTTAATCTGTCTAGGTACAAATACGTATTCAGGTCAAAAGTTAAGGCACTGCTAACAGTGGATAATTAGCTAACTGGAGTAACAAGCAGCAAGCATAATGAATAACTGACTCCATGCAATAAGGGACAAATTCAACACTAGAGTTTGAGACTACCCAAATTCATATCCATTTTTTTCTTTTTTTTTTTTGAGACAGAGTCTCATTCTGTCACCCAGGCTGGAGTGCAATGGCGTGATTGCAGCTCACTGCAACCTCTGCCTCCCAGGTTCAAGCGATTTTCTTGCCTCAACCTCCTGAGTAGCTGGGATTACAGGCACATGCCACCACACCCAGCTAATTTTTGTATTTTTAGTAGAGACGGGGTTTCAACATCTTGGCCAAGCTGGTCTTGAACTCCTGACCTCGTGATCCACCCACCTCGGCCTCCCAAAGTGCTGGGATTATAGGCGTGAGCCACTGCACCCGACTGTAGTTTCTCTTTAAATAATATTTTTTTTGTTTGCAAAGACCAAGCCTTGCTATGTTGACCAGGCTGCTCTTAAATTCCTGGCCTCAACCTATCCTCCTGTCTCGACCTCCCAAAGTGTCGGAATTATAGGCATGAGCAACCACCGCGACCCTCTGTTACCAAGGTTGGAATGCAGTGTTATGATCATAGCTTACTGTAACCTCAAACTGCTGGGCTCAAGTGGTCCTCCAGCCTCAGACCCCTGAGTAGCTGGGACTACAGGCAGATGCCCACCATAATTCAGCTAATTTTTTTCTTCTTGTTTTTTATAGAGCAAGGTCTGCTATGTTACCCAGGCTGGTTCTGAACTCCTGGCCTCAAGCAATCCTCCTACCTCGGCCTCTCAAAGCACTGCGTAATTTTTACTTAATTTATATATGAGGCTGGTCCGATGGTAGTGGGTTATCAGAACTTATTAACATCAGTGTCACTAAAGTTGGTATACAACCCCCCACTGGTAAATTTGACTGGCTTTTAAAAATTAAAAGATAAGGCCGGGCGCGGTGGCTCAAGCCTGTAATCCCAGCACTTTGGGAGGATTGTTTGAGCACAGACCCCTGTCTCAATTTCAAAAATTAAAAAAAGAAAGAGAAACTAGCAATTCAAAGTCAAAATCAGTATCCAAAGAGATAATCATTTATCTTAAAGTAAGTTAAGTATAAAAAAAAAAAAAAAAAAAAAAAATATATATATATATATATATATATATGAATATATGTTACTTTATTATTAATATAAGATAATAAATAATTATAATTATGCTGCTATTTAATACCACTAAGTTTAGGGTGATCTGTTACACAGCTAGATAACCAAACATATGTTTGTACCTAGAAGAGGGGTGCCACCACAAAACAAAACATAAACACGAGGTCATGACCTTGGGACTGGTGTTGGGGGTGGCAGAAGCTGGAAGAGCCTTGAAGAAATTGTTAGCAGTAGCCTAATGGCCTCTGTTGCCAGGCTGGAGTGCAGTGGCACACTCTCAGCTTACTGCAACCTCTGCCTCCTGGTTTCAAGCAATGATTCTCCTGCCTCAGCTTCCCAAGTAGCTGGGACTACAGGTGCACACCACCACACCCAGCTAATTTTTGTATTTTTAGCAGAGACAGGGTTTCACCATGTTGGCCAGGATGGTCTCCATCTCTTGTCCTCATGATCCGCCCGCCTCGGCCTCCCAAAGTGCTGGGATTACAGGCGGGACCACCGCGACCGGCCGTAATGTTCTTAAACAGACCATTTATTTATTAGCTCTATCAAACTAAAGTGAAGACATAAAGAAACCTCAAAGCAGCACGACAATCTGGAAATGCAACTTGTAGTATCAGCTGCCTTATGTGAACTCTAACTAGAGGTTCCAGGTTTCCTCTACAGATTGCTGGTTGTTGTCAACTGGTAACGTTTTGGTGGATTTTGTCATAGGGACTCCTCCCACACAAACAAAAAAGGCACCCATAAGTTAATGGGCAGTTCTACATTTGAAATATAGATTGATATGCAACAAATTAACTTTTCTACTGTTAATTTAAAAGTTTCTAATAATCATGCATTAAGGTTAAAAAGTATATCCTGCCAAAATATCCAGTAAGTTTGGCATTGAAGCAGCATTATATTTCAGTGTAAACATATTATATTCTAGGAGAAAAAGTGTTCTTTAGTATAGAAATGACAGATAGTGCTGGGTGTGGTGGCTCACGCGTGTAATTCCAGCACTATAGGAGGCCAACGTGGGCAGATCATGAGGTCAGGAATTCGAGACCAGCCTGACCAACACGGTGAAACCCCGTCTCTACTAAAAATACAAAAATTAGCTGGGCGTGGTGGCGGGCGCCTGTAATCCCAGCTACTCAGGAGGCTGAGGCAGGAGAGTGGCTTGAACCCAGGAGGCGGAGGTTGTGGTGAGCTGAGATCATGCCATTGCACTCCAGCCTGGGTAGCAAAAGCGAAACTCTGTCTCAAAAAAAAAAAAAAGAAATGGCAGACAGTTATCAGTATGGCAAAAGCAGGAACTTGATACTTTAGTTTTCCCTGCATATATGTGAATACATTTTATATGTTATCTATCACTTGGGTGTAATAAGTTATGGCATAAGATGTATTTCAAAATGGCTTGAAAGCTACTGGTCTAGAGATATGAAAAAAAGGAATAAGAGGATTTTAGCATGGGTAGAAGCAAACAGTTGGTGGCCTGATCTACTAAACTACTTTCTAGCACACATTGTAAGCGGCCTATCTCTATCACTGAGTAACATAATGTTTCATAATCCTAACAGAAAGAAAGAATTCTAGACAATAGCTCATGTCCACACACAAGTTCAATCCTAAACTAGCTGGGTTATCAAAATTGGTCTTAAGTAAGCTGGGTTGGTTGATCCTCAAGAATAGTATTTCTTCTTCTTGTTTCAAGTTATAAGCAGGAAAGACTACTCCATATGTAAATGACCACTTCCAGGTTTGTAGTTTGAGAGAGAGCTAGTCTAGGTGGAAAGCCCATGTCTTCCAAACTCAATGACCACTTCAAAAAGGTTGGGCCTGGTGATGCAATACTGGGACTAAGAGAAGAAAGATGGTGCTAGGTCTGAGGAAAAAAAGAAAACAAAACAGGAGGGACCAGAGTTCTAAAGCACATTTACTGAATACCGACATTTAAGGAATCCAAGGATGATGAGCCCAAACATGAAAATAAGCCCAAACATAAAAATAAGGAAGATACTACCTGTGATGGTTCATTTTATATGTCAACTTGAATCGTGTTTTTGGATGAGATTAACATTCGAATTGGTAAACTAGTGGCCAGACATGGTGGCTCATTCCTATAATCCCAGCACTTTGGGAGGCAAAGGCAGGTGGCTTGCTTGAGCCCAGGAGTTTGAGACCAGCCTAGGTAATACTCGAAATCCTGTCTCTACAAAAAAAAAATACAAAAATTAGCTGGGTGTGGTGGTACATGCCTGTAGTCCCAGCTACTCAGGATGCTGAGGTGAGAGGATGGCTTGAGCCTGGTAGATGGAGGTTGCAGTGAGCTGAGATTGCATCAATGCATTCCAGCCTAGGTGACAAAGCGAGACTCTGTCACACACACACACACACACACACACACACACACACAAAATTGCCCCCATAACATAGGTGGGCTTCAATCAATCAGTTTAAGGCTCAAACCCAACAAAATCCAAGAGGCAGTTCTCTAGCAGACTGCCTCCAGGCTGAAACTGCACCATCTACTCTCCTGGGTCTCCAGGCTGCTGGCCATTGGACTGAAATTGCAATATTGGCTCTCCTAGGTCTCCAGCCTGCCAACCCACACAGCATATTCTGGACTTGCCAGCCTCTATAACTGCATGAGTGGAGTCCTTATAACAAATCTTCCTAGGCTGGGCACTATGGCTCATTCCTGTAATCCCAGCACTTTCGGGAGGACAAGGCGGGGGGATCGTTTGAGCCCAGAAGTTTGAGATGAACGAGACCCCATCTCTATTAAAAGTCCAAAACACTAACTGGGCATAGTGGTGTGAGCCTATAGTCCCTGCTACTCAGGTGAGGTGGGAGGACAGCTTAAGCCCAGTTGATCGAGACTGAAATGAGTTATTATCGCGCTGCTATACTCCAGCCTAGGCAACAGAATGAGATCAATACACACACACACACACACACACACACACCCTCTCTTGTTTCTTTTTCTCTGGAGAACCCTAACATATAATCAGAGGTTTGAAAATCTATGGGATGTTTAAAGGGAGGTCACATTCACTTACAGAGATTAAGAAAAATTCCACTTTGGGAAGCTGAGGCAAGCACATAACTTGAGCCTAGGAGTTGAAGACCAGCCTGGGAAACATAGTGAGACCCCAAGTCTAAAAAACTTTTTTTAATTAAAAAAAAAAAAAGCCGGGCACAGTGGCTCACGCCTGTAATCCCAGCACTTTGGGAAGCTGAGGTGGGCAGATCAAGATGTCAAGAGATAGACATCATCCTGGCCAACATGGTGAAACCCCATCTCTACTAGAAATACAAAAATTAGCTGGGCGTGGTGGCTACTTAGGAGACTGAGGCAGGATAATCACTTGAACCCGGGAGGCGGAGGTTGCAGCGAGCCAAGATCGCACCACTGCATTCCAGTCTGGCGACAGAGTGAGACTCTGTCTCAAAAAAAAAAAAAAAAAGAATTAATGAACACATTACATTCATTCATTCATTTATATATGTCATAAACATTCACTGAGCATCTACTCAGAGCCAGGGACTATTGTCAGTACTGGAAATATAGCAGTAAACTATATGGACACAGTTCCATTGCAGAGTTTACATTTTAAACGTGGAAACTGCAATAAATGCACATTATAACATCAGGTAGTGCTTGGAGCTACAAAGCATAATAAAGTAGGATGGGATAAAAATACAGTGATGCAGGGAAGGCAAGAGTAGACAGAATACTATTTTGGATCAGGATGCCCTCTCTGAAGGGAAGGTGACATTTGAGAAAATAACTGAAGGTAATAAGCTAAGCAAATATGTGTGAGTAGAGCCCAGGGCAAAAGAAACACCTAATGAAAAGGGAGTGAGGTACAGGCTGGAGATTACCAGGAGAATCTGAGTGAGGCAGTAGAATAATAACATATGAGAAGAGTCAGACCAAAGGCCCACGGCAGGCAGTTTAGATTTTATTCTGAATGTGATGGGATGTTTCTAAAGGGCATGACATCATGTTTGCCTTTTAAAAAGCCTTTTACTAACTAAATGTCTTACTGGTTTTACTATTCCCTCCTAAACAATGGACGCTAGGAACAGTAAAAGCAGTAAGACATTTAAGATGGGGTTGCTGGGCACGGTGGCTCACACCTACAATCCCAGCCACTTTAGGAGGCAGAAGTGGGAGGATAATTTGAGCCAAGGAGTTTGAGACCAGCCTGTGCAACATAGAGAGACCCCATCTCTACAAAAGTTTTTTTAAAAATTAGCCAGGGATGGTGGCACATGCCTGTGGTCCCAGCTGCTCAGGAGGCTGAGGTAAGAGGATCCCTTGCACTGGGGAGGTCAAGGCTGCAGTGAGCCATGATCATCCCACTGCACTCGAGCCTGGGTGACAAAAAGTGAGACTCTGTATCCAAAAAAAAAAAAAAAAGATGATGGAGTTTAATAAAGTGGAAAGGATCTTGACAAGTGGAATATTCCTCATCAAGTATGATGAGGCTACAGAGTCATCTGCTTGGGGATTAAAGTTCTGAGAGTTGATAAGATAGCAATTTCAGGAAGCTTAGACATCTTGACTTAGAACTATAAAAGGGTACATTTTTTATTACCAAGTTTTAATTAGTTTTCTTATTCCCCAAATGGGATCCCAAAAAGTTGACTGAATTAACTGAAAAGGAGGTCATTCAGGTGGGTCTAGTCTAATCACATAAGCCTTTTAAATCTGGGTCTAGAGAGGAAAGACGGAAGTAAAAGAAATTTGGAAGTCAGAGAGACAAGCTCCTGGTAGCTTGCACGAAAGCAAACATCCACGCTACCAATGGCCTCTGGGAAGCTTGCTGTGGAAGCTGGGAGCAGTGGCTGACGAGAGGCAGCAAGAAAAGAGGGACTTCAGTCCTGTAACTGCAAGGGATTGAATTCTGCCAACAGACTGCATGAGCCTGGAAGAGAACCCTGATCTCCAAAAGAGAACCACAGCATGGCTAACACTTTGCAGCCCTGTGTGACCCTGAGCAGAGAACCCAGATCATCCATGCCCAGACTCCTACAGAAACTGTAGGAGTCATTCACGGGTGTTGTTTTAAGCTGCAAAATTTGTGTTATTTGTTACGTAGCAATAGAAGACTAACACAGGTTCGTTCCACTTTCCTATGGAAGGGGCCGCTTCTGTTACCCTAGCAGCAAATAGAGAAGCGAACCTGAAAAAACAAAGCTTGACTTTTATGATCTCTAACTCACTATTCCTAGAGATTCTGTTCAATTACTGCTTGAGTCACATTACTTGTTTTACTATCTACATTTTGCCAAAATATCAACTTTCTGAAAATCATGAGCAATACAAACAGGTTTTTCAATTTTAGAAAGTAACTTTGGTAACTACGCAAAACTAAAAGTAACTGGGTGTTTTGGCTCCTTGAATGTCAAAGTAGTCCTAGCGCCTGGAGACACAGATCCCTGTCCTAATCTCAGAAGTGAGCCACAAGGTCATGACTCTTGTCTTTCCTTACCAGGAGGTTCAGCTCCACAAAGGAAAATCTTTCGCTTTTGTTTGAATTAAGAAAAGTAGTTCAGAGGTGCTCTCAGCTGCGAAAAGACAGTCCCTTCCAGATAATTACAACCTTGACCCCTAAAATGTGGACTCTCTCTAGAAGTCCACGCACCTCCTGATTAAGGATGCAACAAGCCACGGCTCCGCTCATCCTGCCGGGAACTGTAGTTCTCTCCCGTCGACCTTCAGCACTGGAAACCTATCGCGCGCCCAACCGGCGACCCAGACGACAGCAGCCAGGATTGGTCCTGGACGGGGGCAGCACGGCGCTGATTGGATGGCACGCCCGCGAAGCCGCGCCTCCCGCTACTCTCCACACCCCACCCTGCTGTGGCAATAACCTCAAGTCATCCCACTCCGGCGAACTCCCTGGTGGCTGCCTCACTGCCAGCCCGGGCCTCTCCCAACAAGGTTGGCCCTAAGACTCGCCTCTGTCCTGGAGGCTAGGCAGCGTCCAAGACTCCCCAGTTTTCCACTGACGGTCTTAGGTCAGCTTCATCACACGCCCTCAGTAGCCCGAGCGCTCACCTGGGCGGCGGCGGTCACGCCCGATAACTGACAGGCCCGCAGCATCTCGGTGAAGCGGCCGGCGCTACTGGTGAACGCTGGAGCTGCCGCGGCGCGCGAGTAAGTGTAGGCGTGCGTGCGTCTGTGCGTGCCCGCGTCCGCGCCCCGCGCACCGGAAGGGCAGCCGACTCCACTGCGCACGCGCGAGCTTTTCTCCGTTCCCCGACTCGGCAGCTCTTAAAAGGTGGGTTGTGCCCCGGCTGCGGAAACGCCAGCTCCGGGCGATTGGTGTGAGGGAGGCTATAAGGGCAGATTCACTTTCCGGGTTGCACTCGGGCTACAGGTCCTTATCCTCAAGCTGGGGTTACTAGGTGAACGCGGCCGGAGGGAAAGCCTTCTGAAATCCAGTCTTCAGCCGCACGTGGAAAATGGACATCTGTGACTCTTCAAAGAATTAAAGCAAGAAAGCATCTCAGCCGGCTCTGTGAGCTGGATATTTCGTAGGAAGGAGTGGATTTGGCCAAAGTTACGCAAACAATGGAATTGTCTCAGTTTGCGAGTTTGTTTCGTTTGACAGCCCTTCAGGGAGTCATCCTGATTGCTGGAGACCGTGAACGAACACTGTAGGGACCCTTGTGCGGAACGTGTCAAGTGACACAACAAGGATAGGAACACAGGTTCTTTGGACTCCACAGCTTCTGCTCCTTCTAGATTAAACCACACTGCTTTCTCCAAGTTTTTATTTTAGTAACATAATTTTGGCTGCAATTTGTGGATTGGTTGGAAGATGGGAAGTCAGTGCAGAAGCATGGTTGAAAGTATTCGATTAGGCCAGACGCGGTGGCTCACGCCTGTAATCCCAGCACTTCGGGAGGCCGAGGCGGGAGGATCGCTTGAGTCCAGAAGTTCGAGACCAGCCTGGGCAACACAATGAGACCTCGTCTCTATATAGAAAAACAAAAACGAACGAACAAACGTGTATATATATATATA
>NW_016107414.1:4938755-4940068 GCF_001604975.1 Cebus imitator
TTAGTAGGGACGGGGTTTCACCATGTTGACCAGGATGGTCTCGATCTCTTGACCTCGTGATCCACCCGCCTCGGCCTCCCAAAGTGCTGGGATTACAGGCTTGAGCCACCGCGCCCGGCCAACTCCCGTTTTCTTTAGTAATTTTAGCAGCTGAATTGCTGCCTCTTGCCCACTGCTGTCATGCTCAGTGGTGCCGGTGACTTTTCTAACACCCTTGGCCTTGAGCCTCTCAATGCTAGTGAACACTTTCATCCTGCTTCGGTCATGTATATCACAGCCACAACTTGCACCTGAACATCATTAGGAACCAACCTCTCTAGCTTCAAGATCTCAAACCTCAAAATCAGTCTCCCAATCCCTTATTACCCAAGTCCTTAATCCTCACTCTCCACATGCAAGTTGTGAATATTTTTGCTTTAAAATGTTATCAGGGTGGCTCATACCTGTAATCCCAGCACTTTGGGAGGCCGAGGCAGGTAGAATACGAAGTCAGGAATTTGAGACCAGCCTGACCAACATGGAGAAACCCCATCTCTACTAAAAATACAAAATTAGCAAGGCATGGAGGTGCAGGCCTGTAATCCCAGCTACTCGGGAAGCTGAAGCAAGAAAATCGCTTGAACCGGAGAGGCAGAGGTTGCGGTGAGCTGAGATCATGCCACTGTACTCTAGCCTGGGCGACAGAGCGAAACTCGGGCTCAATTTAAAAAAAAAATGTTATCGGGGCTGGGTATGGTGGCTCATGCCTATAATCCCAGCACTTTGGGAGGCTGAGGTGGAAGGATAACTTGAGCCCAGGAGTTTGAGACCTGCCTGGGCAAAAGAGGGAGACCTCATCTCTATTAAAAAAAAAAAAAAAAGTGCAATGACTCCCACTGCCAATTCAGAGTTTTTATGAATGTTTTAATACTTGTCTAGCATATGTGGATGTTTCTGGACTGAAAGTGGCCACCATAGGTTGGCAACAATAGTGTTCCAAGGTTATACACCTGTATCTCAGACAAATTGAAATATAACCATCTCAGAGGTTGTTTTTTTTTTTTGTTTGTTTGTTTGAGACACAGTCTCCCTCTGTTGCCCAGACTGGAGTGCAGTGACTCAGTCTCGGCTCACTGCAACCTCCGCCTCCCAGGTTCAAGTGATTCTCCTGCCTCAGCCTCCCAAGTAGCTGGGACTACAGGCACATGCCACTATGCCTGGCTAATTTTTTGTATTATTATTATTATTTTTTTTTTTTTGGGACGGAGTTTCGCTCTTGTTACCCAGGCTGGAGTGCAATGGCGCGATCTCGGCTCACCGCAACCTCCGCCTCC